>NC_045544.1:68312054-68614554 GCF_009769535.1 Thamnophis elegans | reverse complement strand
TTACTCAGCACTGTAGTAACTTTGAACAGTCATTAAACAAATAGTTTTCGTCAAGGGCTACCTATATATCAAAAAACAACAGTATCTTCCACATTCCTAATACTACTTGTACTAAAGCAGAGTAAAACATTAATGAATAAACTGAAATTTTAATTTTCCCATGCAAAACCTCCTTTTCCCTCATCCTGTAATTAATCGCAAATAAATCTACATGCTCCTGTATTTTTACTTCCACTTACTTTATCCCACTTAGTACGAATCTCTTCCATGGTGACTGTGCTGTAAGGATTGCTGGCACTTATTCTGAGGCTGTAGCTCTGAATCACCTTCTCCACTTCATTATGGATGGACAAAATAGCTTGCCTCTCACCATCTGCTTCAGGTAGAGTGGCTTTAAATTGTTCATGGGCAGTAATTAAACTCTGAAAGAAACAAAAGGAAGAAGAGGTGGGGAGGGACAAACCTGTGGCTGGGACTTTTCTTCTTCCTCCTCCTCCACCTCCACCCACCACCCACCCTCGCGTCCCCTTTATCTATATAAACATTTGAAAGTTTTTGAAGCTGGCACTTCTGTATATAATCAGTGCATTTCATTTCTTGTGCCATTATAAAGGGCAAACAGTGAAACTGAGAATGAGGGAAGGCCCAGAAAAAAAATCACTATACAATATTCAAAAATGTGGATAACAGGATCTTGGTTTTCTTTTACAAAAAAAAAAAAAAATGCAAATGGCACAGTGTTTTAAAATTACCTCCTGAGGGGAAATCCCAAGTGAAATTCAGCAGCCACAGTAGGCATTACCCTTTCATTCTTTTTAATGAGAGTATCCCAGATGCATAGATGTGCAAAAGATGCAGATATAAATGCAAAGATCAGAACAAACAAATACATGAATCCTTACCCTCCCCATACACAATAATTGTTCAAAGTTTCATCAGACTGCATTAAAAAAAAACCCATTGAATCCATTGTACACACTCTTATAGCATGTAACATGTCATTAACAGCTCTGTGCACAAAAATGTAGTATTTGTTTAAGGTTGTTTAAATTCTTTATGCCTTTCACATTTCCCAGCCTAAGGTAATTGCCATAGTGGGTTTTTGTTGCATTCATTCATGCTTTGAGGAAGAGTATTGTTAAGTAAATACCCACCTCCACTACTTTCTAAAGGCTCCTAGCCAAAGGAAAAAAGGAAAATGAATGACAAAGATATTCAATTTCATTATTGGAGATGAGATGAGCTGGATCCAGCTCTTCCCAAACATGGGGTCTCCTTCTCCTCCCCCACTCCTTCTTCCTCCTCTTCCTCCTGCAGATCTGAATGTCACCTCTCCTCAATTATGCAAAAATGTTCAAGAGTGAGATATCCTCATCTATCTTGCTCTCACCCTACCTTAACCCAGAAGAGCAGACAAGCGGCAATAAAGATAGCGGATGCCAGGCCTACTTGACAATGAGAGGAAGAACTAAAATCTCTTTCCCTCCATGACAAATGCCATGTTAAATTCAAGAGAACACAGAGTTCTGTCCCAGTCTTAGAGGCCAGCCCAGTTACACATATTAAGATGATGACTAGGTTCAGAGTGATCTCACAGCTTGTGTTGAGTCCATGCACCAATAAAAGTATTTCGTGTACAGTACCAAAAGTAACCAAGGAAGCTGCCTGATCCCCCAAAAACTCAATTTACAAACTTGGGATGGATCTACCATCCAATTGCTATTACTTTTTTAATGGTTAAAACCAAGAAAGCAATGATATTGAACTTAGATTGTTCTGATTATAATCTGGTATTCCAGCCACTGCACTGCACTCTTCATTCAGTCACCTGACTGTTCAACCCCCAAAAGATGTGTGTGTCAGATGGAGGAATGAGAATACTAGGAGTTACAATCCCAAATTGGAGGGTGGTTGATTAGAAAAGGCAGCTGTAATATATCTTTTCAGGCATAAGTGGGGCTAAGCAGTACTTGAAACTTTCTGAGATGAAATAAGGGATTTTTCCCACAGTGAAAATAGAACAATTCTCCTTGTTGAGCTCATAATGCAGCTTTACTTTACCTGGATCTCCTCTACACTGTGAACAATGAACATATCTTGCAAGTCTTCCATTGCACCTTCCATCCAGTTGTTGAATGGAGCAGCCCTCTTGGCAAACTCCAAGTGAAGTTGATCAATTGTTTCCAACAGTTTCTCTGTCCTCTTTAAAAAGACACACATAAATGGATTTAACTTACTTTTTCTTTTAGAAATGCACATTCATTTTTTGCTTCTATTAGGGGGTTCGAGCTTTGCAGCGTTTAAAGATGTACCATTAACAGGCAACACAATCAGCAAATTAAACAAATACAGCAACTTTTTTCCTCTGTCCTTCCATTTCTTAATATCTAGCAAATGTCAGGATGTGCATGACAACTGTTTGTACTTTCTTTCTGGCTTTTCACATCTCTGTGCGTTTTCAGTGCCTTAATGGTGAAGACACAATCCCACTGGTGTTTATGGCATTTAACAGCAATATAGCAGTGGTGGTTTGCTAACCAGTTTACTAACAGTTTGCTCATGCATGAGTGCACACTTTGCACACACACATCACTTCTGCACATGCACAGAAGCATTTGGGTGGATGGGTGGAGCCTCCTGCCGCCGCCACTACCAGTTCGGCCGAACTGGGCCGAAGCAGCAGCAACCCACCTCTGCAATACAGGGACCACAATTTCCCCCAATTCACACTACAGCTAGAACAGGTGATACAGTCAGTTAGGCTATAGGAAATAAGTCAAGGCAGTTGGCAGGAAGGGAGATTGGCCTAGGCAGGAGTTACATCACTGTTTAACACAGCTTTCCTCATTAACTCTGGTATACTGGGAAAGGTGAAACGGTAATCTGGGCATAATCCAGGAAAACCCTGACCTATTTTACCCAGTTAGCATCTGTATTCCTTGTATTCCTGATATCTATATCTGGATAGATGTCCTGGAATGATATTGTTTTGTTGAAGACAAATGCTTTATAAGTATCTGACTGTTGCTGTAATTACAATTTGTGAAAGTATTGGATTTTTTCCCTATTTCTCCATAGTTGTTTTTTTTTTTTTGTCGTAGATGCAAATATTTAGGAGTATACAACTTTGAAACTTCTGATGGGGCTAAAATCTAATTTCCTGTTTCCCACCTCAATGCACTTAATTCCAAGAATGGGTTCATATGTTATACTAAACCATAATATGGTTATTTTGGCTCAAAGTATTTTGTGGACCTAGCCATTGCAATTTAATCATCATGCTGTGATATATAAGCCATTATTCAATATGATGGTACATCTATATATCTGTTTTGTTTGTCTCTTACTAAAAAGTTTGGTACGCTATTGGAAGTGCTTCCATAGATAAGGAGGGACACCTTTGTTGCAAAGCACATGAAATGAGATCACATGACAATAGGGGATGTGTGACAGTCATATCTTTGAGGATAGTGCATAAGTAGGTTTTCTGAAGTTTGTTGTAACTTTGAACAGCCATTAAGCAACTAGTCATAAGGCAATGACCAACTATACATTAAACCTATTTAAACAAACTTTGTCATGAATTGTAGAAAAAAAGTCATATATCTACAGTTTTTCCACACCAACTTCAGTTAGTTGGTACGGCATTTGACAATAAGGTCACAATGTTTTTAAATACATCAGAACAATGACAGAAAGCAGGACTCCCTAGAAATGCTGGATGCCCTGTATAACTTCCATCACCACCAGCCAACCTGACCAATAATCCTGCTGTCTGGGGATTGTGGAGGATGTAGTTCATTTCCACCCACTTGAAGAATGCTGATTCTACACAAATCTTGAAGAATGTAGTGCAGGGGTGTCAAACTCAAGGTCCAGGGGCTGAATCTGGCCTGTCATAGATCTGCCCCATGAGGCCACCCTGGAAACAACAAAGGACTAACCCACGGTGCTTCCGCCAGTGAAAACAGACTCCTGAGCTCAGTTTTTGGCTGTGACAGCCTCCAGCAACTCTCTGCCAACGAAAACGGAGCTCAGGAGGGCCGCTAGCAAAGGGTTGCATGAGGCTGTCACAGCTGAAAACAGGAGTCCATGTTCACTGGCAGAATGCTCGGACCACCACGGGTACCCCCAACAGATGTGACATCGAACTGGGCATGCCCACCCTGGCCACACCCACCCTTGTCCCTCGAGGTCAAACACAACCCTGATGTGGCCCTCAATGAAATCGAGTTTGACACCCCTGGTGTAGTGTTTTAAAGAGTAAAGCTATTGTCAACATCTACTTTACCTCCAATACTTCTCTCCTTTTCTGGGTAAGGGTTCCCAGCCTATCCCATTGATCACATATTTTCTGACATCGATCATTGACACTTGCTGCCTCATGGTAGTCTAGTTCACTGAAAAAAAAGGATACATGTTTAGCCAATCTTCACAGTTACCTCATATAACCAAGGGGTTCAATCCACACAATGCAGAGAATGCTGTGTTCCTAATGTGACAGCTAGATTTCCCTCTTGGGTTCTGCAAATTGCAGGTCCCCTTCAGTTCAGAAATGCACAGGAGAACATAACCTTTAAATTCCTTTATACTCTACATTAATTTTCTAATCTGGTTTGGCATACCCAGGAGCAATCGGAACATAATTTGTACACACAGCCAGAGAAGAGGAATGCATCATTCCAACAGTCGTCACAAAAATACATCCAAGATTTTTCTTCTAGAAAAACAACATTCAGAATGCTACCTTTCGGATTTCTATTTTCCAGTCACTAGTCTGCACTAATGTGCATTACAGTTAATCTCCCATTCATACACATGGTTGATTTGTGTGAGAAAACACAGATGTCATTTAGAAAGAAAATTCATGGCGTCTCACAGCTTTTTACCCATGATTTTATATATAATAGAGAAGTATGATAATAATGAGGTTATTTGGGCTGCAAAAATCTAAACTATCAATGGACATACAAAACATCCCATATTCTTACAGCTCTCAATGATATAACATCCATGTTACTTTGGAAAATATACACATGAAACATTGGAGGAAGCAGTTTAGAAACATTACATTTCTAAACTGCTTTTTCTGCAGGGCTTTTGTGCCCTTAATATTTGCCATGAGGGATGCCCTGCCAAAAACACCTTCAAGAATTAATCCTAACAATTAGGATTAACAAGAAACAGGTGGAAATGCTACAGTACTAGTTTTGTGTATTTTTTCATTAGACAGGAAAGAATCCAAAGGGCATTTCCCAGTCTTTAAAAGAAGCAATAACACCATAATAATGGATACATCTAGTCTACAAATATCATAGACCAATTTCTAAATGTCTCATAGTTTCCCCTTGTGCAAAAACAAGACAGACTTCTGGGAAATAATAGTTTCATACCAATATTCTGCCATTTATTATTGCAATCTCTTTTAACTGTCAGATATGTTTGTGTGGTTCTAAAGAGATTGGACATATGTACTTTGTCCTCAGCTAGTTGTTATTCTGAATGTCTCATCATCAGCTACATTTAGCTCTTGGCTACTCTTTGAATACTCCTGGTATGCCATTACTAATCAAAGTCATTATAGTAATGTGAGTACATACCAGTTTAAGTTTAGGGGGTTAATCAAACATAAAATAATATTATGAATTTAGACCTGAAATGGAATGCTTGTAAATTTTTCTACCATTTAAATAGTACTATAATGGACTTCAAGCAAGATTTTCATAAATAGGGAATAAACATTCTTGATCTCAACCAAAAACAGAGATAGATAAAGTTTTGAGTTGAACACAACAAGTTACATCTTTAAGGAATCTCATGGCGGTAATGGCTTCAATAAGCAATAGTATAGGGCTATCACATTGGCACAGATAAAGTCTGGATGACCACTGGATGGCAACAAAGAGATACAAAACAAAAGGTTTCTGTATATATATATATGAATAAATTTATATTTAAAATATTTATTCAAAATAAGCAGATCTTTTTCTAAGCAGATGCTCCCTAGCCACCATTGTCATTCACTAATTCTTGTGTCACTTTTTTACATTCTCTTGCCAACGTAAATGATATTTAACAGAATAAGTTAAGGAAAACTTTGCAACATTCTCAATAGATCAGTTCTATTGTGTTCAGTTGTGTGAACGCTGCACAACTCTTTTCCCTCAACTCATTTCTGATTGTTTCCTTATCATTTATTATAGTTAAACAAGACAGTTAGCCCACAACCTATGGATTTTCACATAACAATCTAAATGACATCAATTTGTAGTTTCCAACATATATTTTAGCCCCTTCATAATAAAACTTACTCATTCACTTTGCTGCAGGTATTCAACAATTCCATTTCATTCATAATCATTACAGTCTTTCTGAGTTTTATTATTATAATAATAAATTATATTATTATTATTCTCCTTTCATTTCATGCATTAGTTCATATTTCTTAATCCTCATACATTACACTCTTCCATATGCCCTGGTCATACATATTCCTCTCTGCCAACCACCAAACCTTTGGTCAACTGACGTATTCACTCAATGATTCTCAATCATATACAGCAGCTATAGATCAGGTTAGCAGCTTTAGTTGTACCTATGCTACCTGCTTTTCCTGCTATGGCAAATATGGTACTGGGCAGTTTGGACATATCTTGGCCAATATGCCAAAAGCTTGGCCAAAGTCATTTTATTCTGTACATGTTCACACTAGTCTGTACAAGTAGAAATTCTAATCTAGTAATTACTTTGCAAACCAATATATTGCAGTTCATGAATGTGTTGATATATACTCAAGATGCATCTGTATTCTTTTCCTTCCTGAACAGTTCTGTACTTGAAGTTTACAATTGCCTATAAGATATTATTTTTGAAATTATACAGTTGTGAGAACTCAATAGCATCTGCCTTAATCATGTGACACACCTGAGTAAGGTAACACCATGTTGTTTGTAACACCATGTTTGTAACAAAATGTGCTGGTATCTTTAAAATTTATATTGTTTTATTTGTTTCCTAGTATAATTTGATTGCTTATTAGTAACCTATGACTATCACTAGGTGTTGTATCTTATGATTCTTGATGAATGTATTCTATTTTATTTTTCTTTGTGTTCACTGAGAGTATATGCACCAAAGACAAATTCCTTGTGTGCCCAATCATACTTGGGCAATAAAGAATTCTATTCTATTCTATTCTATTCTATTCTATTCTATTCTATTCTATGGAGAGACCATTATTCAATAAGACTTCAACAATTTTAATCTTTAAAATTATTATTAGCAATCTTAGCTGCCATAACAGAAAATGGTGAAGCTGACTCTGAACTTTAACTAGCATAGTTCAAGGTCAAACATAACAATTGTTTTCCAGAAATAGCAACCTTGCATTGCCAAGTGGTGGGAAGTAGAAATATAGAGCTATGCCAAACCAAACCGCATAAAGAACAGTATCATTCTCTCAAAGAACCTGTACTACTTATTGGCAGTGTTTACCCCACCTCATGCCCAAAATTTCTTAGCCTGTCCATCTTTCTAAGAACAATTCCCAGAAAAGAAGATTCATACTTTTCTGATTATTGTTTTTCAATCAAAACCTATTTGACGAGAAATACGAAAAGAGTATTCAATAATACTATCACTTCAGACTGAATTTGGTCTGCTGAAGGAAACTGTCCCATCCACCTTGTTTCTGAGTTCATCTCCATCCATGACATTATGTTAAGAATCAGAACAGTGTCTCCCATTCAAATACTAACCATGGCTGATCCTGCTTAACTTCTGAAGCCAACATCCTGTCGCCTTGCAGTTTATGCTCCTGGCAAATAGCAATCAGCATTGGACATGACTTTCTGTTCCTACACTAAAACTAAATAATTGGTAGTCTTCAGATGTTCTTGAACCCAAATCCCAACTGCTACAGCAATATCGCTAATGCTGAAAAAAGCTAGATTTTGTTATTCAATAGCATTTGATGAACTCTGTTAATACAAAAGTGGATTTGAAATGTCTGTAGTAGATCGGAAAGCCTGTTCACATGGGATGGACCAATTTGGAAACACATCTCTGGCTTAGAGCTATCACCCACTTTTTAGATATAAATGCCTCTTTAAACAAAAACAAAAAACAAAATTTTGCCACCACTTTCTATTCTGTACATAGATGTGTACATAGAAAATAACTATAAGAAATAATATCAACATCTCTGCAAACAATCTTAATGGTGAAGATTGCAGTAACTGAAAAGAAACTAGGAACTGTAAGACAGCTTTCCTGTTTAACATCACTTAGACCTGTGATGGCGAACCTATGGCACATGTGCCACAGGTGGCACGCAGAGCCCTCTCTGCGGGCACGTGGGCCATCACCCCAGCTCAGATCCACCACACATGTGTGCCACCTCCCATCAGCCAACTGATTTTTGGGTCTCTGCCGTGCATGCACAGTGGGTGGGGAGCATGCAGGAGACGTGTGGTATGTGCAGAGTGCAGAGGGAACATGCGGGGGGGACATCTCCCTTCAGCCTGATTTTGGTTCCAGGAGTCTGCAGGAAGGCCTGCTAGGCCAAAAATGGGACAGGGGGGAATCACGCATGCATGCATGGGGGGGAGCATTGGGTGTTGCACGCACATGCTCAGGGGGATGGGGCACATGGATGTGTGTGCACACACATTGTATTATGGGTGTAGGCATGCATGTATGTGCACTGTCACACATGTGTGCGCTTTTGGCACATGGCAACTAAAAGGTTAGCCATCACTGACTTAGACTAAATGTATTAAGTCAGAACTGACCCTTCCACTTCAAGATTACCAACCAGAAAGTGGACCAGACAAAAGATTTATCATTAATTTAGCTTTGAAGTAGTTGCCCTGCAAGGCACCTCTATTTTTAGTTAAGGAGGAAATCAGAAAGATTTTCAGAGAGCAGGCCAAGATAATAACACTTAGAAAGTTATCTATGGAATTTTTACATTGTACCTATGACACTATCAAATTTATTGGAAAGAGTTTATCGGGTAAATGTCAGCAGCTGTGTGCCTCTAAATGGAACATACTTCAGCTCCTGGGCAATGGCAGCGATCTGTTCCACCCTGTCCTGGTGAGCAGCCAAGTCGCTCTCAAAAGCTTCATGTTTCCTCAACAAAGCCCGGATATCTATCAGGGAAGCAGCCTCATAATCCTTCTGCTGCAGAATCTGCTCTTTGCCTGAAAGGAAGAGAGAAGAACCAAGCCACTGAGGTGGGATATTGTCAGCACTGGTGACTAAGGGCCCAAAGTCAAAGAGATATGACTGCCATTGTCAAAGAGTCCAACAGTAGTAAGAGTCACATATCAAATGATATATAACAGTGACGCTACCATTTAGTTGCCCAAAGAATAGCAGCAAATGCCTCTTTAGCTGATTCCCATTCCCCTTTGCTTTGTCACCATGCGGGCCCCTGACCAAAAGCTGAAGCTATAATGATTACAAGATGGTGATGATGATAGCACTTAGCAATAGCACTTAACACTTATATATCGCTTCACAGTGCTTTACAACCCTCTCTAAGCAGTTTACAGAATCAGTATATTGCCCCCAACAATCTGGGTCTTCATTCTGAAGATGGCTGAGCCAGAGAGAATTGAACTGCTAAAGTTCAGGCAGCCAGCAGGCAGCAGAATTAACCTGCAGTATTGCATTCTAACTTCTGTGCCACCATGGCTCATAAGGTCAACCCACAGATTCCTGTTGAAGAAGGCCTTTTCCCTGAATAGCAAAGACTGCCCAAAGGCTCCTGGGCAATGATTAAACCAGCACTTTATCAGTTGTTCCACCATTAACAGTACACGTAAAATTCTTGAACTATGCATGGCTAAAAGCACAATGTGTGAAGAAACACTTCGGGGAAATAGAAAGGGGTGGATATGTGGAGGGCATGGTTTGACACCTCTCCCAATCTGCCACATAATGGCAGATTTGTTCTATTTACTTTAATACTGCTTTATTCATACTTTGTTATTTCTCTCAGCATTATTTGTCTAATAGTACTTTAAAGTTCCAAAAGTTTAAATAAGGCTACTTTCTATATGTAGATACGTTCTGAAAGCTTTAGTGTTTTCCCAGAGCAAATCTTTGTGAGCAGTGAAAGCCCCATGAACAACTATATTTGCTTCAGGCATCGTATCACACACTCTTGACCTGCACCGCTTGTGAATCACCATGATGAACACTTTTTGCCGTCTAGGCGTGCATGGAATCTCAAGATAATTAAATAAATAATGAAATGTCACAGCAAAAAAGGTGACTCAACTCAACACAAACATCTCTGGAAAAAGTCAGGTCTTGATTGCTTTTCTAAAAGCAAGCAAATCTGGGACTTAGCATATAAAAGGGAAAAGACTATTCCAGAGCACATGGACTCCCACCAAAAAGGCACCTTTTTACTACCCATAAGATAGGTAAGATATTACTACCCATGTTTCAGTGAGAAAACCAGAACATTTCCTCCCTATGGGATAGGCAGAAATTTTTGGGAGAAGGCAGTCCCACAAGTAACCTGATCTAATGCCAGGTATGACTTTCAACCTGCTTAAAAATCAGCATCTTGTGATGAAGAAGATCCAGCAATGATCTCTTGAGGGGGCGGATCTACCCCTACCTCTTGCAGAGCCAGCATAACCACCTCCTTCCACAAGGAGGCATTTACTACCACATGGAGCTAACCACATATCTCCCTCCCCCCAAGGCCTGAACCAGGAAGCCATTGGCTCAAAACACAGGTGGCAGTGTCCCTAGCTCTGAACATCCTGCCAATTTTCTTGGGGGCCAAAATCCTTAAACCCATCCCAGATAGCATCCCAAGAATCTGTCACTTCCACCTTCTCAGCTGGAATCCAACTCTGCTGAATAGGATTGCATGTCAGCAGCAACCTCATCAGGAGCCAAGGAGCTATCAGACAAGCTAAGCCTATTGACTTTATTTTACAGTTGATATTTTAATTTGCTGGCTTTTGTATCCCTCAGTCTATTCCTTCCTCCTATGTTGTTACATATTCTTATTCTCTCTTTCTTGTCCATTTTTGTTTCATTTGAATCATGAATTTGATTTTAAATTCTATTTCAAAGGGAAAACACTGGATAGATATTTTTTTGCAGGCAAGGGAATCCCGACTTACCATATGCCCAGGTTTCATGTGATGTGGCCTTTTGCCTAAACTTAGCAGCCAGATGTTCAAGCCGTTCAAGCCTTCGTATTTCATTCAACAGCCATTCCTCATAGCCCTTCTCTGCTTGTTCAAGTCTTTGCCAAGCACTGGCAATATCCTACAAAAGCATAGGTGCATTTAAAATCAAATACTTAAAACCTGTATCAAAAGAAGGGGTTTTCAGATTGGCTAAGCATTTTCTCTGACTCTTGATTGTCTAATCCTGGGCCAAAATTTAGATTGAGAAGGACTGTTACCTTAGCTTTCTAAAGCAAACAGTGAATTTCTGTAATGAATGTGAAAACATTTCATTACAATAATTCACCCTTCATTTCACTTTTTCTCAGAATAATATGATGAAAAATTATATTTGGTAAAAGACATAACAATTCTAGTGTGGTGTAACTAGCTGGAATATGCCTCCTCAAGCCCGCACCAATGTAGGGTAACAAACTCTGGATGGGCAAAAATAGTTTTGAAAGCTTCTCATTTCCCAATGAAAGATATTCAAGATGGCTGCTTTCTTAATAATTTCAATAATATCCCAAGCCTACTTCTCTACTGTTTTCTGTCTATTTTGCAATTCTTTATTAAAATAGTTGTGGTTCTCATGTAAAAAGGGAATATCTGTGCATTTTCAAATGCAACCAATTCTCAATTGTTTTTTAAATAGAGGCAGACCAAGAGAAGGTCAGAGAATCAGGAATGGATGAAAAAAATGCTGAGACTCTAATAAGATGTAGGAATGACCTTGGAAGACATGAGGGACAGCTTGTAAATTGATATGTAAAGGATGTCTCAGTCCATAGAAGGAGGGATGACATGGGAAATGTTTCAATAGAACCCTATTTAGTTTACTCTGGAAACTAAAAGAAAAGGAAGGTAGAAATGTTCCCAGTCTTTAACATTCTGTTAATGTCGCCTAATAAAGATAGAGCTACTACTCCTGGTTGTGCTTCTTGCCTGAACTACCTCACCAGGCTATTGAAGACTGAGCCACATCAAAACCTCCTGTGGATTTGCTTTTGATTCCCTTATAATGCAGGATTGTTGCTTTGATGAGATTTAAACAATTTTCCAGTTTCCAGAACTAAAAGGTTTGATAGCATACAGCCCAAATGTACTGCTACTTACTGAGACCATCTTCCCTTCTGATGGCATGAAAGCTGGTCTGTTGCTGATCCTCAGTTTCGTCTGCAAAGTGTTGAAATTGATCTCCAACTGGCATTTTTCCTGGATCTTGGGAGGCTTGTGCTTTCGGCGATAATCTCTGAAGTCCTCTAACTTCTTTTGCATAGCTACCATCGTCTTCTCTGGTGTCCTGTTTTCCAGCCAAGGTGTGGTACGCCGAATCCATTCTAAAAGCTGTTTGCACACATGTAGACATGTTAGCAAATGACAAAAAAAACTATGAAAACAACAGTAAAAAATAGAAATAAAAGAAAAAGATTCCTATTCTAGCATTTTCTACAGTAACTTAAACACTGGACCAGATTTCCTGGGAGTGGGTTTCCAGTTTTAATACTACAGGATTCTTTTTTACTTGTGTTTGATGGAATAAGGCATATTAGTACTCATGATAATGGTGAGTGGATCATCATGCCAAAGTAAGGGGAAGCAAGCATCTTATAACTTGACAACAAGAGAAAACCCGGTTATTGCCTTCCAGTAGACTACTTTGGTTGTGAACAGTTGAGCAGTTAAGGAGGACAGGGCATTCTGGGATAGGCAGTAGCCATGACCATTTTGCCTGGCAGTAAATTCCAAAAGAAAGCTATGGCTGATAATTGAAAGAGCCAGTTTGGGTAGTGATTAAGGCTTCAGGCTGGTCCCCTTTTAGACAGGAAGGTCTGGCTGGAGACTTTGAGTCAATCAATCTCTCTCAACCCAACTCACCTGACAGGATTCATGTTACAGGGAAAATAAGAAGACAAAGGAGTATTAGATATGTTCAGCGCCATGAGTAGTTTATAATAATAATAATAAAGATAGGTTATAAATAAAATAAACAAACATATAAGGGAGCCAGGAGTCACTGAAATCCCTTGACAGGATAAAAGTAAGAGCTTTACATTTATTTTAGTTGCTTCTATTTTGTGTGTAAGACTGTAACCTTTATGCTTTGGCTGGGTTCAGACAATATGCTAAATATTGTTAGATTTAAAAAACCCAGTTGATGCGTACACAGAACGTGCTATGTCCAAAATAAATAAATTCCATTAGATAATGGCCTGTTTTATATAATATACTAATATAATAAGCAAGTTTCCTCAGCATGCTGAATCATAAACCATCCAATCCATTTTACTTAGTCTACTGTGTTTGTGTGGACGAAACTCTTATATACAAACTTCGACAATTTTGTCATTTACTGTTTTTAGGGTGGCCAAAATCTAAAAGTAATCCAGAATAAGGTAGAAGTAGATACAAGAGATGTTGGCAAGAATTGCCAACACACATCAAATTTAATAGTTCCTTATTATTGCAAGTAAAAACAAGCATATTTATTTTTATAGCCTAAAAAAAGAAACCAGAGATATAAATGGAGATTCCTCCCACACTAATTATATTTTTAAAAAAAGCTTCAGCAATTGTTAACAGCTTTATGTAACTTTTCTGTCCTTATAAAATTGCACATAAAATGATTTGGTATCAGAAGCAAACTTCAAGAGTTATGACAAGCTTCACCTACCTCACTTGCCAGCTTTTCATATTCTTCCATCAACTTTTCATTTTCTTGGTTCACAGCAAGTACTTTACAAATCCGATTAGCTGCTGTTTCTGCCTGGAAAATCCAGAAAATTAAACAGTGTGGGTATGTTGTTAGATTCATGCAGAAACAAAATGTGAATGATGATCCAGTGGCTACTGCCGCATAAAATAATGAGCACATTCAGCCACTGGTTTTTATTAGTTTAGGTACATTATTTTAGTTGTCTGTTCCTTCATGCATGGAATCACAAAATTCTCCAATATGATATAATTTAAGATTGGGTGAATGACAAAGTAGGGTATTCCACAGAAACAATAAGCATAAATCACATAAATAACCCTATAGATAATCAGCATGATGCATGTTATTCTTATTATTTCAAGGATCGCTTCCTTCTTGCAGTTGCATTTTCTAAAATCAGTGATTGAAGTACATATAAGAGAAAAATTGGTCTGTTTCAGGAATGTAAAATATTTCTCATACTGCCATACTTCAGATTCATTAAGCTGTTTCAGTGGATGACACACACAGGGATTTTCATCACCTAGGGATCTAAATAGGTTTCCATTAATGTCCCTGCTTAATTGAATCGTGATTAATTTAAAGTTTTACATCACCCTAAAATCCCTTTTTTTAAAATACTAAAATTCTACTGAATAATTCATGCTGTAAAGAAAGCTATTTTCTGAATTCCAAGTATTAAAAAAACATTCCAAGGCTTTAGATTGGTTCATACAAAGTATTTGTTTCTGTTTTGGGGTTGTGTGTGTGTGTTTTGTTCACTTGCTTATGGATTCATGTGTATGGAGAAACTCTGCTGTGAAAAGGTAATGTAATACAATGAAGTCATTCCTGTCATAACAGCATAGAAGTTAATGGCAAAATTGGCCATTTGCCTGTGTTAGTACCAACTTCATATAGGAAGTTTTTCTGCATGACTGGGTCACTGCATGCAAAAAAGTGTAACCTCTTTGTGAGAACTGGCGCTAAGACACTTCACAGATGAAAACTTCTTCCATCGACCCTAGAATCCAATATGATTCAAGGAGAAGTATCTTAAAAGTCATAATATGGAATCCACTATGGAAAATACATGGAAATATGGGGTTTATTAGCTAATAAAGAATACCTGAAGCCTGACCATACTATTGAGCCAAGCTGTTGAGATACTTAGATTTCCAAAAATTAATAACCCAACATTGCACCTTAGAATTGCACTCTACAAGCCTATGTCCAACATGTTGCCTGCATTTCCATTCCAAGTGCAACAAATTCTGAAGAGCCTGTGCCCCAAAACAGATCCAACATGAGCCTGTGAAGAAACAATGGAGCGTTGGGTTTCTGGATAAACATTGTGCCTCTTTCTGAAAAACCATTTCTTGAGGGCTGAGAAAAAGTAGTACAGTATAACAATAATCAGGCTTGAATGTGTCCTGAGTTCTGTCCAAGGTCCTGAAAACTTGCTCAATTCACCATAACATTCAAGAATCCAGAGGCTGAAAAAACAATTCCTTTTTTGTTCCCTCTTTTTACTTGGGACTTCCTGTCAGACTTGCCTTATGCCCTGTCATTCAGTTGTATGTTGCTAGGACAGGACAGGACAGGACAAGACAGGACAAGACAGGACAGGACAGGACAGAAGTGTAGGCTGGAGATTGTACTGACACCAGCACTCTTGCTTTCACAAGACACATTTCATTTCTCCAGCAATTAGGACCAACACATCTAGGGATCACCAGATGGAGAAAAAAAACATATGATGGATTGTTTGATATAGAAAATTTAAAAAGTGGAAATTCTGACAATTCTGAATCTTTATTGCGTTGCCATTCACTGGGTTAATTCACACAAGATACTTAACATAGTAACTGCATCAACTCATTTTGGGGGTTCACACAATGAATCCAACCCTAAATTAACTAAACAGTTTGGATCTGCACCATGTGCTAAGCCACAAAAAAAAAACTACCTAAGGATAATACTAACCACGTTTGACATGCTGTGCAAAGGCCCGTTAGGCTATCAAGGCCAGTGATAATATTACATCTTAGTTAAATGTATGCATTTTCTGCATATAGTGTGCTGATATTTTTCAACTATTGATCATTTATCAGATTATTCAATCAATTAGAGTAACATATATTTTCTTTATACTATAATATTTCTATGTCATTTTTAAAAACTAGGGGTTCATCTGTTACTTGGTTTTTTAAAAATATCTTAATTCATCTGTAGGTATAGCTACAGCTTTTTAAATTCTCATATAAATATTTGCATATTGTTTATTAAATGTATGTACTGTCAAGCAACTAAACTAAAAAGAGAACTAAAAAAGAGAAATACAATTAATAGCAAGTAAAATTAACAAATGAGAATGACAAACCAGATAGTAACAAAGCAAAGCGACTTCATGGGACAGTGATTGGAATGCAATATTGCAAGCTAATTCTGCTGACTGCCAGGGATTCGATCCTCACCAGCTCAAGATTGACTCAGCCTTCCATCCTTCTGAGGTTGGTAAAATAAGGGCCCAGAATGTTGGGGGGCAATATATTGATTTTCTGAATTGCTTAGAGAGGGCTGTAAAGCACTGTGAAATAGTATATAAATCTAAGTGCAATTGCTATTTTCCTTTGCCAAAGGCCAGGCAAAAAGCCTAGTCTTTGTGGCCTTTCTAAACAACAGCAAGTTGGGGCCATCTGGATCGGGGGGGGGGGGGGAGGAATCTCATTTCAGAGTGCAGGAAGTGCTACAGAGGAAGCTCCAGGGTCCTGATAGATGGCCTTGTTTAATCAAAGGGCTCTGGAATTTGTCAACCCTGCAAGGTTGAATTGGCCATGCACATATTGTAGGAAACAGGAAATACTTCAAGTAAGCAGGCCTCTTTCCATTTAGGGCTTTATGGTTAACAACCAGCACTTTGAATTAAAAATCCCATTGAGTTTATGGGGAAACACAAATGTCATAAAAATGAATATTTCTTCAAACCTAGCACTACTTCTATGCTAAAACCTTTATTTTAATTAGTCTTAACATATTGACATTTTTTTCTTTGAGAAAGACTTTAGATTTTCTGTATCTAATTACAGTATTGTATTATAACAGTATCATATAATTTCAGTAGATTTTTAAAATCACTCCTGAGGTAGTAGTTTTTAATTTATGAATCTGATCATGACTCTGACTTAATCTGATTTTAATTTATGAACCTGCTATAAAAATAACATCTTTTTATTATCTCCTAATTTCTTTATAAAATGCACTAGAAAAGCCATAATCTTAATATGTGTATGTAAACATATTTTGATCTATTTACATTTCATTGAAGGAAATTTAATAGAGTCATAGAAGCAAAAATAATATAATCATGAACTAATGTAAAAATAATATCCCCAAAAGTAGTTAATGACAAATGTCTCAGGATGAATAATTTGCGGAAAAAGCAACTATCAATTAATTAGTTTAGCAATATTAAGAACTTCATATTCTATTACATACATTTTGATTTACAATTTTTCTAGGTTTATTGATGCCCAAATGTACTATACTAACAAATAGTCATTTCAAAGAAATAGCAGTGTTAATCGGTTATAATAAAATCAGACATTTTTCAGTAGCATCTTAAAACAGAATTATTGCTGCATTAGCTTCAGTCATGATAAATAAATGAGAGCCACACAATTATTTTTTACTCATAGTTTTTTAACAAAAAAAATTAATATTAGGAGAAACTTGCAGAAATGTTATTTGTGTTCTGTAATTTCCAGTTTAATCTTTGATTAATTCCAAAAGTTTCTATTACAGCTAGCTAGCTGATGTTTCATCTCTACTATTGGCAATGTAAACAACAAATTATCAATGCTCAATCACAAAATACAATGTTAAAGGAATCTATGCTATTATCTAGGAGGAGAAAGAAAGGACTGAGGGAAGGAGGCAAAAAAGAGGAATGAATTAACTTACCTCTGAATTTTTACCCAGAAAATAATAAACTGAGGATGATTCCTTCAGTGGCAATAATTTTTAATAAATCCTGATTTCACTTTACAGCCAAATATAAAGTATTTATATCCATATAAAGTATACCCTAGAGTCTCTGCACCCAGCAAAAAATTATGTGGTATGTCTGGGTAACACATCTGTCCTCACAGCTAGTTGATCATGACCTTTCTGGGCTGAGCCTTTTACAAAAAAAGCCTAGATTTTCACATATATAGACATTATTACAGTATATCCAGTTCACATAACCAATGGCCACCTTGGCTGAGAAATTCATGAAGGTCTAATCCCAGTTTGCCTGACAATTATCATCCTGGGGGAAACTGCCCCAAGGATATTCTTGTGGCAATTCTAGTTTTGCAATAGTTTAATAGCAAAGGTAAATTCTTTTTCTAAAAAGATTGACTGTCCTTGTCCTTCTCCTCGGTGATGATTAGCTGCAGAAAAATCTCAGACTTCACCAGAGTACAGTCTGAAAACTATTAAAATATTTATATTGAATCTGAATAATTGAGACAGTCTAATCATATTAGAGCAGCCGGAGAAATGCTTTCCTTCCATCACTATAAACTGCCTTGACACTGCAAAAACGATTTTCCCCCACCAGTGGGTAGGCTTTGTCTGGAAAATGGTAGTGGCCTTTTCAAAAGTGATAAAAATTATCATAGTAATTATACAGGTGGTCCTCAACTTAATAGCTATTCATTCAGCGACCATGTGTACAGTGCTGAACGAGGGACTTATTACCACCGTCTGAAGTCCTGACCATTGCAGCACCCACACCCACTCACTCACATGATCAAAATTCAGGTGCAGCCATCTTTATGGCTGTGGAAGCATTGCTTCCTCTCCCCCACTGGGAGGACTGGGCGGCCTTAGCTATCTAAGCCACTGGCATCTAGAAACCTGCCATGGGCCGAAAGGCCTTGGCTAGCTAGGCCCACCAGTCTGCGGGGTGCTTCTCTCCATCCCCATCACTCCCAAGAGGTCATGGCCACTTATCTGTCCTTTTTTTCCTGAAGCTGCTGCCAGGTAGGCCCAGCTGTTATGGTGCTAATGAAGGCAATCTTTCTCAGGGATGGTCCAGGATCAGGAACTTTGTGGGCTGACTTCGTGTTCCTGCCTCTCTAGCCTTGAGGAAAATGGCCTTCGCTAGCTTTCTAGATTAGCATCAGCTTGGTTCATCTCTCAGCAATTACAGGGAAAGGGAAAGATAAATAGATCCTGGCAATGGTGGGGTAGGGATAAGATCCAGGCCTCTTGGCAGAGGGATAGGAATCAGGGGGCCTGCACATAATGGGCTTCACTGGCCTGTGGCAGGTTTCCTCATGCTGGTTAGTGCCAGGCCTGACAAGGCTTCCCCCACTTCCTGAGGTGCCCTTGCACAGTTGCTTTAATGATTGCAATGTAGAGAACTGGGATTGTGTTCATTGAGTGAGGTATTCACGTTTGTGTCTCGCTTAATGACCACAACAAATTACAACCAAAATTCCAGAGTCAGTTGTGTTCGTAAGTCAAGGACTGTTTTTATTTTTTCTGTATGCATCTATATATGCTTGTTTCTGCATGTCTATTACTGCAGTGTTTCTAATAGCCCCATATACTTTATTTGTCAGTCCTAATTAAAAAAAAAAAACAAAGTTGTTTCAGAGTTAATGGAAACCTGGAACACAAAGCACACGGCAATCCAAAAGGTGATGATGCATACCTGCTCAGCTCCAGCAAAAGCATGATAGAAGCAAGAAACGTAAGTCATGATTGCTCTTTCATCAGGCTTGGGGGTATTCACAATGTCTATCAGAAAAGAGAAAAGAAAGAAAACAAGCACAATATGTAAAAGAACAATAGCACACAAGGGAGACACAATAAATGCTCAATTTTGTTCTCTGTATTATTAGAGCCATTTAAACTGGAAGAAGAAAGTATTGATGCTAAAATGGAAATCCTGGAGAACAAAATTTGAAAATATCTAAGGTTTTTGAGAGGAATACTTGCAGACAAATCAGGTGCTGGCATGCTATATGGTTTGATTCAAAGACATTGGTGTATATTCAGGAGTGTGTATATAGAGACTCAATGTAATCAAGAAGGGTGCTCCTTCACATTCAAAATTCTGCCACGCCTTTTCCAGGCATGGCTTCAGTCCTGCAGAAATGTCTGTCATATTGACTTTTGTTATCCCCCTCAGAATACTCCATGTCTGTAATTACACAGATTGTTTGAAATGCTGAGGTTCTCCTGACTGGACTTTACAATCTGGAGTAACCATATACGGTGTTTCTAAATGAACAGGGAAACTACTGCGGGATGCTTAGAAGTTTCTACCTGTCAAAGGCCTTTTCTAGAAAAAAATATATAGTATTATAGTTTGTAGTATGTCATATCTGCATTGTTGTTTTCATTGTTTAAAAGTAATCATCTTTCCAGAATACAAATTTCAATGCATTATTTTACTTCCACATGGTAGAGATTTAATATTGTCCAACATATAAAGAATGGATCTGACAAATGCCCTCAGAAGTGCGAAAGAAAACAACTGTGATTATTTTTTAAACAAGGACTTTCTGAAAACTACCCATGCATTTTATAATGCAGCAAACTATAGCTTCTAAAAAGAAAACAGAAAGGAATCAAGGATAAGCAAAAAAATAACTCATACATTATCATAGCAGCCATAGAGCAAAAATACTCTACTTTTCTAGCACCAATAAAAACAAGAATGATAAGATAAGAAATCTTTTCAAGAGGGTTGACTACTCAATTATTTAAATAAGCATGTCTGGTAAGCTTGATCCCATCTTATATACCCAAAATTGACATTAGGCTGCCCAAGTCATTTCCAGTTGAGAAGAAATCCATGAAAGCATGTATTTTTGTTCACGATAAAGTTTATAGATCGCAAATCATTTTCCATCAAGACTTATATTCCCCTCAAGGATGGACTAGATCCATATTTCTTTAATAGTTAATTTCAAACTGAAATGAAACATTCTCCTTCTTAGGATATGACCAAAGACAACAGGAGAAAAGAGATTTAATGAACCTGACATTGTACTGTTAAGCCATTCCAAAAGAAAGACAGGTAGCAAGCAAAAAGCCAGTAGATATCAATTGATCCTGCCAAACTTGCCTGATCTATCCATTTTTTAAAACTGAAAAAAACAATTGGGAAAGTGGCATGTTAAAAATATACTGTATTTATAAGAATGCCTTCGGCTTCCATAAATCTCACATCCTTAGAAAGCAAACAAGATGAATAGCTGCAGGGCAAGTCTTTATTTGAAAATGAACCTACTTAGCCCTGTAGAAAGACCAAAATAAAATCAATAAAGAACATCAGGAGATTAGTGTGGGTTCTTTTATGCCTTTATTTTTCTAGTAAATTGACACTTCCACCATGGCAGCCATGCTGAAATAAGGCAAGTACGAGACATACTTTCAAAATTTCAAATCTGCCAGTGAACACAAAAGAATTGCTTATCTGTTGTAAATCATGAAACGATTGTAATATTGTGCCATAGGTGTGGAATACCAAATGAGGCAAGCAAATCCGAGTAGCAACATTAGATGGGGACAAGTATCTCAACACTACAGAAGCTGTAAAAAAAAAACAACCTCAAAATCAAGTCTTTTTTGCTCTGTACTGCATAGCCTAGCAATAATAAACAAGATGGGATGGCAAGTCATTTCATAGACCTGAATTATCTTCAGGAAAAATTTTCAGGGAAAGCATGAATAAATTGTGCTGATAGATGTTGCTCTCAACTGACAATATTCAACACTAATGCTAATATTCTTCGAAGTTGTCTAAGAATGTGTTGTTATGTCTCTGCTACCCTGTTTCCCTGAAAATAAGACCTCCCTGGATAAGGAGCCCAATTGAGATTTTGAGCACATGTGCTAAAATAAGCCATCCCCTTAAAATAAGCCCTCCCTGAAAATATTGCAACACAGCAGCAGCCATGAGGTAACCATCTTGCCGCCTCCTGCACTTCAAAAATAATAAGACCTCCCCAAAAATAATACCAAGTGCTTATTTCAGGGGTCAAAAGAAAATAAGACCATGTCTTATTTTGGGGAAAACATGGTACTTGGACTGGGGGGGGGAGTAAATATGGCAACTACAATCCTCAAAAAGGAAGCCCTGCCCTTTTTAAAATAGTTTGTACAAACAACAAACATTAAAATAAGGGTTCAGGTTCAATTGTGTAGTCTGGTTTTCTTGTTCCTGACTTTCTGCATTTTTAGGTGCCAGGAGTTTCAGAAATTAATTTAGCTGGATTTAAATAATAATAATTCCAGCTGATTTAAGTCTTCAAATGATATTTCACTTGAAATCTTTGGATTTATGTTTATGAATTACTTGGAAAGCATGGAGTTATTGAGGGATAACTAAATGAAAACAAGGGGGGAACTGAAAATTGCCCTCCCTAGTGCTATTAATTTCAATTACATCAGAGAGCATTTTCTTATTCCAGTCTAAATGGAAATGGCAGGTAAGATGCAGTTTGATAAATCACAATGTGGAGGAAGGAGATCCTTTTCTTATAACATATGGGACAAAAAGACTTTAACAGTTGCAACCTGCTGCCTATTAAAAGCACATTAACTCACACCTTCTGCATCCAACATCTTTGGGATATCCAGGTATTTTTCAGCAACCTCCATGGCCAGGTTTATATTCCCCAGAGGGTCGTCCTGCACAGGAAGCAGAAATTACAATTGGTAAGTCCCTTATTTAAGGGCAAGGTTGCAGCAATTCAAAAGCAAGCACAGAATATGTTAGAGATTCACTCAATAGCAGCATTTTAAAATAAGATTAAATGTTTCCCCAAGAAGCATGGCAGATTTCCACTGCACCGTATCTTCCATCTTGACATTTTTAACCATATCCTGCTGACACTCTTACTCCTAAGTATGTTTATATAATATAAAAGTTAAGCATATGTCATATATATATATATATATATATATATATATATATATATATATATATATATATAGAGAGAGAGAGAGAGAGAGAGAGAGAGAGAGAGAGAGAGAGAGAGAGAGATAGATAGATAGATAGATAGATAGATAGATAGATAGAAAACATTTCAGTGGAATTTACTCCAATGCATGGTACTGATATTTCAGGGTTAAGGTAAAGGTAAAGGTTCTCCTCGCACAGATGTACTAGTCATTCCGAACTCTAGGGGGCAGTGCTCATCTTCGTTTCAAAGCCGAAGAGCCAGCGCTGTCCAAAGACATCTTCATGGTCATGTGGCCAGCATCTTCATGGTCATGTGGCCGAAGGTGCACAGAATGCTGTTACCTTCCCATCAAAGGTGGTTCCTATTTTTCTACTTACATTTTTTATGTGCTTTCGAATTGCTAGGTTGGCAGAAGCTGGAACAAGTAACGGGAGCTCACTCTGTTACGCAGCACTAGGGATTTGAACCACCAAACTGCTGACCTTTCTAATCGACAAGCTCAGCATCTTAGCCACTGAGCCCTCAGGGTTACTAGGGAACTATTGAAAAACTGTTGTGGTAAGACAAATTTTGGAAGGAGTTGCTGGTGCTGCCTTCACTTGAGTGCTCCTGCTTTCACCTTCCCTGCTTTCATCTTAGGGATTTCCTCGGTAAGCTTCAGACAGACACACAAAAAGATGGATGTGACTTTGCTATGTTTGCCACCTTGCTAAACTAAAAGCTTAGTTATTAGTTATGCCTGCTGTTTAACTCATACTGCATATGAACCAAACAATGTGTGGCAGCCATCAAGCTTTTCAGCTTTGCATATTGTATGAACATACCCTAAATGCATCAATGCAAAAAAAGATCCTCTATGTCTCTCCAAAGATTTCCAGAAAGCAAAGAAAGGCATGCAGAAAGAAAAACTAATAGGCACACAATATAATCCGGATACTTTTTATGGCTTGTGGTTTAGCTTAATTGGGATCACCTACTGCAGTCTTAACCATAGTGATTGGCCATTATTAGTGGGAGAAATTTAAAATTAGCAGAGGGCACCTGGTTCAGGAAGACTGTTCTATACTTGCAGGTCAAGAGCCAAAGAAAGAAGGCTCATTTCAAACTACAAAACAAACATACCTCTATATGTAGTATGTGAGCCAAATCAGTGCAAACCATCATGCCAGATTGGTGCAAGTTATCATGCCATGCCAGCAAAATTAATGACCTTTGAAAGCTTGGAGTAGTCAATAAGATCTGGTCGGTGTCTATGAATCAGTGCACAGAGACCAAGGCCATCTTTCCAGCTTCATGAGAAGAAACCAAAAATAAGGCGACAATATATTAATTAAACACTGATTTTGCCAGATAGTGCATGGTCTGACAATATTCAACAATTGTATCACATGTCCAATAGCAATAGCTCATAAGTTTCAAAAAATATTTAAAATGTTGATAAGGAAGAGGCATTTTAGGATATTACCTTGTAAGACAAATTTCATTGACTTTTGTACAAAAAAACCCCCAGAGAAATTTCATGCATAGTGCACTAGATGATAAATGACTGCTTACTTATTTTTTCACGGGGCAAGAATCTACAGTTGGCTGGAGCAGATGGGCTGCTCATTTCACTCAGTGGTTTGTCCATCTTTTTATTTACTTTTAAGTATCCAGGGCATACTCAGGGTAGCTCAGAAAATATTGCTCGCATATCATTTAGAAAATCAGTCTTAAAGTTTTAAACCAGCAGCCAACAAAAGAGCACAGGCCACTCACACAATCTGAAAAGTCTGGTGGAATGATGAAAATGTTTCAAATAAATTTCTCAGAGCTCCAATGGATTGTGTCTAGAACCCAAACATGGGAATGACCTGCCGTACACAGACAGTAAGACATGTGTTGAACAGGAGAGTTCATCTCTCCAATGCCTTATCAGGAGTTGGACATTTTATGTAGGAGAAAGTATAATTCTTCTGAGTCAATTATTTGATACATTACAGTAGTTAGTTTATCCGGCAAAATGCCTCAGCCAACACTCCCAGCTCTTGTTTATGACATTCTCAGTCATTCAGGTCATGGTTGTCCCAAAGGTGCTTTTTCAAGCAAAACATTTTCAAAGAAAAACCAGAGAGTCCAGTTGCCTCTGGAAAAAGCATCTCTGAGATTCCCAGCTCTTCTGAAGATGCCAGGTTTGGGAAGCTGGGTCTATTTATTTTATCGCTTGTTAATGCATTTTTCATATATATTACTTTTAAAATGGTATTTGAAGCCAAACCCAACAATCCAGTAATTACAAGTATCTATAAAAATAGGATATTTGGTAAAATCTGTTCTTAACTACCTACAAGCAAAGACCTCAACTATCTGTAGGTCAGAGACCATTCTCAACAACAGAGATGTTTTCTTCTATTCTTATATGTATATATGTATTTACATAATCGCTATGACCTCCTATCTCACAATGGTAACTCTGGGCATTGTACAGAGATTAAAACAAAAGCCACAACATAAATAGCCATGATCTTCAAGTTATTTGTGTCTTGGATTTTTCTACACACTGTACACCTAAGGTTTTATTGCTTTCTGTTCTTTGGAGTAAGAGCGTTATGAAATTTGAAAGCTTGCATATCTATTTATAACCTGATTAGATCCAAAATGAAAACAAGTGTCTTTCTTTTTTTAATCTCAGCAGCAACTGCTGGGGATAAAAATTAGCATTTATTAATCATGTCACAATGCCCAATTTTCACACTATTTATAGGTTCTGTGAAAGGGATCTTTCTTCCACTATTTCTGCCAATTTCAACATATTTGCAATATAAATTGATTTCTAGAAATTATACAACAGATTTACGTTGTGCAGATGGAAGTAAGACAGTGTTAGATTTTTAAAATATTTTGTCGCCAGTACATTACGATCGGGACTTCTGTTTATTCCCCCAAACACTAGTTGTAGTAATTTCCTTTCTAATTAGGCCTCTTCCATCAAAGAGCACCTATGGTGACATGTGAAATAATCTCACTGCTGACTCCTTTCACATAGGGTGTCCATTTTAATTGCTACAATGATCTGGGAGCCCCTATACTCATGCTGGCTTTGTAGAGTTATTCCTGGCCCTTCTCAAACTGCAAAGAAAATATGATGTATTGCAGGAGTGGATTCCGGCAGGCTCTACTGCCAGTTTGCTTGTTTGTGTGCTTTGCGCACGTGTGCTTGATGTGTGCTGTGCGCATATGCGCAGTGCAATTAAAATTGTTCTGTGCATGTGCAGAACTGAAAAACAAGATGGTGCTGCCGATGGCGCAGCCTGGAGAACCGATTCAGGGGCCACGCATGGCAGGCCTGGGTTGCTGCTGCCAAACCACTACCGGTTCAGCTGAACCGGTAGGAACTCACCACTGATGTATTGTGTGCTCTCCATTTCCAAATGTACCATTAAGGATAAAACACATCTACATAATTAACAGGGAAGTCTTTACATCTAGAAATGATTCACTTTACCTAAGATGGAAATTTTGAATGTTCACATTTCGGTAAGGTGCCGTTTTTCTTTGACACCACAACAGCAGTCCTTCTTTGGCAGATGTCTCTGAAAATACCATCAAAGAAGATTTTTAAAGAATAACAGAAATGCTCACTACAATACATAGCAGACCTTCAGCTGAGAGTTGGACATTTACCTCAGATGATATTGCTTAATTCAACAGATACAGAAAGGGTTTCCAAGGAAATCTATACCAGAAAAATAGTAAATACACTATCCAGTTTAGGAAATCTGTACCAGAAAAATAGTGAATACGCTATTCAGTTCAGTTATGAAAATATCTCCCTCTCTTTCTTCCGTATGGTTTCTTACAAAATGCAACGATTGAAAGTTAACACTCTGTATGAAAAGGAAACTCTAGAATTCTAGAACTCTAGAATTGATTGTAAACTTTCCTTATGATTTTTTTTCTATCATGAAGCCATCCGTTCACTTATTTTTCTTTAATATTTGCATCCTGCTTCACTTACTCAGGAATGATGTCATCATTCATAAGAAATTTCTTTTAAAAAATGATTTAATTTGGTACAATAGAATCAGGGTAAATTTGTCAGGAATAATTATTCTCTCAATTAACCAATGAAATATAAAAATCGGTTGATCTGCTACATATTGTCTACTGTAATGGATGGCAGCTGCTTGCTTGAGTAAAATGTTGGCAAAAAATCTATAGCTGCCCAAATTAATCACTTCAATATTTTACAATATTAAACAATCTTTACACAGTAGCATAAAATGATGCAGTATCTACACACGATACTACCAAACAATTCTCCAGTCTCCACGTGGATGTTATCACTCAATTGGATAAAATGTATTTTCCCCAGAACAGAACTTAGGAAGAACTTACTATTCACTCCTTGTATTTCATAACTCCAGTAGACTTAGACTTAGCAGTAGACTTATATACCGCTTCATAGGGCTTTCAGCCCTCTCTAAGCGGTTTACAGAGAGTCAGCATATTGCCCCCAACAATCTGGGTCCTCATTTTACCCACCTCGGAAGGATGGAAGGCTGAGTCAACCCTGAGCCGGTGAGATTTGAACCGCTGAACTGCTGATCTAGCAGTAGCCTGCAGTGCTGCATTTAACCACTGCACTTATATTTGGCCACATGAAGTTATTTTTAATAATAATAATAATTTGTTCCCATATGGAGGAAATAATTTGAGGTTACAAATAGCTACAGTAAAACTAAAGTCTCATTTGAACTAAATTTGACTCCTGATTACTTGGTGGATCCATCCATGCTGTTTTCTTATCAACAGTATGGAATTGCCTTGCAGCTGTCGCCTTCTGGGATATTTTTTCAATTTCCCAATGCTGCCTACAACCTGGTATTCTCCAAATGCTATTCAGGCTTGGCCCTACTTAATTTCCAAACCAGATAAGGTCAGCCAAATGCTAGCACTTGTTAAAGTTGCTTACAAGTAAATGAACAAAATAAGAATTTAATAAGGGTGACATATTGTTTGCATATCATCTAATTTAACCTTATGATTCACAAGGAACTCTATGTTTCCAATTGATCAGTCCACTTGTAGGAGAGGCAGATTGTTGGAGATAAAAATATCACTCATTTTAATGCGTTTTTCGAAGAAGAGAATATAATTCACATTTCCATTTCTTTATGGGATTTGTTTACTCTACTAGAAATAATAATAAAGAACAAAGCAGATCAGCAAAAAGCAGTTCTAAACACTTCTTTGTAAGTTGCTTAATTGCTATACTGATGTTTACCTCAGAATTCACTGTTGTCAATAAAGCTATAGCCAGTTCAATCAATCTTTATCCCCGAATCAAGTCTATTTGACACAAAAAGTTGAAGACAATGTTATAGAATAGTCTTACCTTCCACTGAGATATCTTGAATAGCAAAACGGAGGATGATAGTCCAGATCATACCCAGAGTCATTTTCACATTGCCATCCACAATTTCTAGAGAGAAATAGAATGGATACAACAGGGTCATCAATACAATAATATGTGATAGAGGTCATTTGGGATTCATTATGTTCCTTGTGCATACTTATTTCATGATATCTTGCTGCAGATTCATAGTTCTATTTTAAAACCAATTCTACAAGTGGTTCTTGACTTACAACCACAATGGAGCCCAAAATTTATGTTGCTATATAAAACATTTGTTAAGTGAGTTTTGCCTCATTTTACAACCTTTCTTGCCACAGTTGTTAAGTGAATTGTTGCAGTTGTTAAGTTAGTCACCTGGCTGTTAAGTGAATCAGGCTTCCTTATTGACTTTGCTTGTCAGAAGGTCGCAAAAGGGGATTAATTAAATCCAGGACACTGCAAATGTCATAAATACGAGCCAATTCCCAAGCGGCTGAATGCTGGTCACATGACCATTGGGATGCTGCAATGGTTGTAAGCAGAGGTGCGTTCCTACTGGTTTGGATCGGTTTGACTGAATAAGTAGCAACTTGGCCTGCCACACCCCCTAACTGGTTCTCTCGGCAGTGCCATAGCTGTGGCCATCTTGTTTTTGGCTTCTGTGCATGCACAGAAGCATTTTTTAGTACTGCGTATGCACGCACAACCTGTCCCTGAGCGAACCGGCAGAAGCAGCAGCCGGAACCCATCCCTGGTTGTTGTAAGTGTGAAAAATGGCCATGCCACTTTTTTCAGTGCCATTTATTTTTTTATTTATTTGTTTGGTTGGTTGGTTGGTTGTTTATTAGACTTATATACCGCTTCATAGGGCTTTCAGCCCTCTCTAAGCGGTTTACAATTTTTTTAGCAAATTGAGTCAGCAACTTGCCCCCACAGTCCGGGTGCTCATTTCACCCACCTCGGAAGGATGGAAGGCTAAGTCGACCTTGAGCCGGTGAGATTTGAACCGCTGAACTGCAGATCACAGTCAGCTAAAGTGGCCTGCAGTACTGCACCCTAACCACTGCGCCACCTCGGCTCTTTGTAACTTTGAATGATCACTAAATGAACTGTTGTAAGTCAAAGGCTACCTGTATTTTAAGAGTGGCAAAAGTATTTTCAATAGTACCTGAAAATGCTAAGGTCTTCGCTATTCAAAACAAGCACTCTGCTACAGCTCTTTCAAACAAGAAGTGTTTGGAGAAAAAATGTGTTTCGAAATGTAGTACATAGTTGTTTTTTGAAGGCATATTGTATATATAATGACCCCAAGCAGCACTAAAAATGTAGGTTCATGATGAAGGAAAAGTCTTGTTATTAATACTCCCTACATACCTTCTGCACCAATTGAGACGAGTTTGACACCTTTGCTTGCTATAAAATCCAGAGCTTTGTTGACATTTGCAATTTTATGGAAGCGCATCTTTCCTCTATCTGGTTTCGGAAGTCTTTCTCCTGCAGGAAAGAAAATCAAAAATATTTGTGAGTACTGGAATCTGGCTGCACTACTCTAGTAGGAGAAGCATGCTCTTTGCTATCTAAAACCAAAGGTGGCTGGTGGATTAACAGAGAAGATGCAAACTATCGCACCAAAATTGCCTTTTGCTTCTTGCCTCTATATTGAATGTTTTTAATATTTCTATATTTATGATTTTAATTGTAAGCCATCCGGAGGTGCTTTGCAGAGTGAGTTGGATGTTATATAAATTTAATAAATAAATACACAAATAAAACTAAAATCTATTCTTCCTTGAAGATTTATTTTAATGTCTGAGCTCATTTGAATGTAATAAAATGACTCATTTTACTTTTACTTTACTTTTACTCATTATTTAATTTTATTGATGCGGTAAAAACGGTTGCATCTTTCCAAGCTATGATATACAGTTTGTATATTCACATTTTAGCTTAATTTTTAGTCCTTTAGAATGCTTCAAGCATTAAAAATTAATGTACCAATTTTTTAATGTTTAGTTCACTTCAGATCCAAGGAAAAGGAACCAGAGATGGCTCTCAGCATCCTTTATCATTGCCCATCGTCGCTGTTTCTGAAGCAACATATGGAGGGCCATCGAGTATCTAGAACTGCTCTAAATACACCAATAAATGATTTGAAAGTAGCATTTACCATCCCACCAAGATCTTACTTCAGATTAATCCATAAAGATATTATTTAAAAATAGTTGGCCTTCATTTCTTTATCCTGTGAATATAATACATTTGAAGAAATATTGGCTTATATGCCAAGTCATGCCATGTAATTCCTATTGGTTATGTAACATTATCATGTTAACTAGGTTCTTGAAAGGCAATTATGGGTTGAACTTGTATGTTAAATTCAAAAAGCTGGTATATTTCCATCTATGAAGAAGTTTGGATATAATGAATTTGAAGTGTTGTAAAAAGGTTGGAAGTATGCTGGCTCCCAGGCTCCAAAGCCTATCTTAATAAAATTTGCTTTAATGCATTTGCATTCAAATTTATGCAATTCCAAAAGAGAAGTGAAAGAGAACATGATGTTTTAAACTGAAATATATGTTTGTGTGTCTATATTTTAAGATAAATATTTAGAATTAGATACAGTTTAGATAAGTAGTACTTCGAAGTTTTTAAGTTGGTTTAATTCTTTAATTGTATGGGGTTTTAAGTTATCTGGATTTTTTTATTTATTTTTTAAGCATTTGGGTTCTTCTTCTTCTTAGAAGTTTAACTATATAATCTTTTCTTTTTCTTCTCATTACATACTTTTTTATGCAACAGATAAGGTTACTTTTTTTTTGAAGTATTTCATAGAACAATTGTATAGTTATATAATTAATATTAGTATTTAGTTATAAACTAATAATGAAGATTTTTCAACAAATGATTTTAACATGCATTAAAATTGTATTTAAAAATACTGAGTGCAATCCCAGATACTACAAAGAGAAAGCAAAAGTGAGAGCGGTCCATTGGAACAAGAAACTGCACAAGCATTGTGATTATATGAATACTATTCTTCTGCAATTTGGGTATTTGCTTTCCCTTTCTTTACATTTTCTCTTTTCAAACTTACATAGTTTTTTTGGGGGGGGGGATACTATTAATAGAGCTGTGATTAATAATAAATGTTGCTTCTCAATCAGCAACAACTTTTGGAGTCAGAACTATCATAACATCAAAAAACCATGAGGTAGGTTCTGAGTTGGAAATATATCTTGACAAGGTGCTATCTTTAAACAAACCTGAAATGACTTCCAAGAGTAGCATCAGTTTCAGTCCATTTCTGAAGTCGTCTTCAATGTTCTCAATCTGGGTTCCAGCTTTCCGCAGATGGGAATTGCACCAGGCTGTAAATGTCTGCCAATGCAATGAAGGACCTCGTTTAAAAAGCTATTCATTTTAATAATAAGCTACAGATGCTCAGTTTCAGGCATTAACATCCCGAGTCAAAATTGAAATACTACAATTCTAGAAATTGAAATACTACAATTCTAGAAAATGGCTCATTTTATGACAAATGTACTCATGTCTGTTTTGTATTTAATAAAGAACAAGGGGCAGCATTTACATGATTTTAAGATGGCAGTTCTTATTCATCTTGATATATACTGTATGCAGAGTTGAGTTGCTGCCAGTGTTACTGCCGGTTACTATGTTGCTTGCGTATGCGCAGTTGCCTATAAATTGTTCAGTACATGCGCAGATCATTATAAAATAACTTAAAAACATGTCTGCAATGGCTTGGGCAACCGGAGAACTGGTTTGGGGGCATGGTGAGCCTGCTGTTCCTACCAGTTTGGCAACCCAGTCGCAATTTCTCCTACCAATTCGGGCGAACCGATGTGAACCTCTGACTATATGTTATCTGTGTTACCTGACCTGTGTTACATATTCCCGATTCTCAAAGAGCACTTCCCAACATCCATCATCTTCACTCCTCGAACTCTTAGAATGAATCTCAAGGGACCTTTGTCTCTGACAATCTGGAATGCTGACAATAAGGAGTGAATATCTAAAGCTGTTGCAGATCCAGTAACATAATAAAAAGCAATCAAAATCCTCTCCTTATTTCTACACACAATGAAGTGTTGAGGAGGAGCTGAAGAGCCAGCAAGCTACCATTCCTCTTACAAATTGTGAAGCTCAGGAGTCAGAAGAGACGATGAGGGAAGATTGCTCTCTAGTGGGGAAAGAAAGCCACAATGAGCTCAGTTCTCTAACATTTCTGAAGTCATAGAAACACTGGAGATGCTTTCAAAACAGCTCAGTGCCCTTAAACCACCTCAGTTTTCCCCAATTTAGCACACTCTCTCAAACTGCCTAACCAGCAGGGTCAATAGCTGTCTTGCATAGAAATTCTCACAGACTCTTGACAGTTTGGAAAAGCGTCTACCTTACTCCAGCTTTTAAATATTATGCCATTTAATAAATGCATGTTCACCACTTTTATGGAGGACAAATGCATTTATTTCTCATCTTTATAGACTGCCAGAATTCAATGTGGTGAAGGCTGGCTGACATATACTGAATATAACATGTAAAATAACAAAAGTAGCATGTCAATACACTTATACTGTATTGGCTAATGTCATCTTCAGTAAGAATGATGTGCATTTTATTGCATATACAGGTAGTCCTTGATGTACAACAGTTCACTTAGTGACTTTGGAAGTTACAATGGCCCTGAAAAAAGTGACTTATGGCCATTATTCACACATACGACCGTTCCATCATCCGCATGGCCACATGATCAAAATTCAGATGTTTGGCAACTGACTCATATTTATGACAGTTGCAGTGCCTTGGGGTCTTGTGATCTCCTTTTGCAACCTTCTAACAAGCAAAGTTAATGGGGAAACCAGATTCACTTAACAACCATGTTACTAACTTAACAATAGCAGTGATTCACTTAACAACTGTGGCAAGAAAGGTTGTAAAATGGGGCAAAATTCACGTAACAAACATTTTACTTAGCAACAGAAATTTTGGACTCTGTTGTGGTCGCAAGGCGAGGGCTTCCTGCACATTTCACACATCAAAGCATCATCGGGATGAAGTTACATATCAATTATCATTCCACTAGGTTGGGGGGAAACAGCAATGCCATAAGAGCCCAATTTCTACATGAAAAGGAGAAAGGTATCTGAAAATAAGAACATCTAAACTAGACTGATAAGAAGAGCTATTAATTAATTAGTATCTTGCAGCCTCTGTAAACAGTCCCTGTAACCATGTGCTAGATTATAATGAAGGCAGCTTTCTCCATCTGCTAGCTTCCAGATGTGCTGAGATTATAAATCCCTCCAGGAAACTACCAGAGCATTATTTTACTTACTCTGCAAAGATATTTAAGGAGTTCTGTGTTTTGTTTTGTAATCATACTGTATTTTAACTTAGAATTGACATTTAAATATGCAGCTACTTGAATACACAGAAGAATAAGTAATTGGATAAGTAATTGATTCATTATGGCTGTTGCTATTCTCCCCCGACCCCATCCTTAGATCAGTGGCAAAACTATGAAGTTGCTTGTATATTTTATTTATGGCACTCTCCTCACTTCCAATAAATCTGTTTTTTACCCTCATCTTCAGTACAGTGATTTCTGACTCAACTAGCATAGATAAAGTAGTTGTATAGTTTACACAATGTTTCACTCCAAGAGCTCTGTAAGTTTGCTCATTAATGCTCCAATTCTTATCACAACTATCTTGACAGCAAAAATCTGGTGAATTTTTCACACTATGGGAGACTTCTGGCTTGAGACATTTTGTCTGAGAAGTTAACCACTGTGCAAATGGATTTGATTTTATGATGCATCAGAATCAAGTTAAGTCCCAGAATTTTTCTATTCTGTACACAGTAATAAATATAATATTATGTATAGTACAGATTGCATATTATTCTGCCTCTAGTATCTTACACAACTCAGAAAACTACTATTACTTTGCCATAGTACTATGGCAATCACCATAAACCCCTAGAGAAAGAGAAGAAAATTATCTGTGCTACGTGTTATCTCTCCAAACTTTTTTATTCTTTGTTTTATCTCTAATTCCTCTTTCACTGTGAATTGCAAATGTAATTACTTAATAGGTTAGATCAGGGGTGTCAAATTCAAGGGCCAGGGACCGGATCAAGCCCACAGGGTTTTTAGATTTGGCCCGTGGGGCTACCCTGGAAACAGCAAAGGATCTGCCCCACACAACTCTCCCAAGTTCCATTTTCACTGGCAGAGGGTTGCTGGAGGCCATGGTAGCCGAAAATGGAGCTCGAGAGTCCGTTTTCATTGACAGCACTTGGGCCGCCACAGGCGCCCCCGACAGGAGTGACGTTGAGCTGGCCACACTGACCTTATCCATGCCCCCAAGACCACCAAGGTCAAACACAATCCTGATGCGGCCCTCAATGAAATTGAATTTGATGGTAGGATATCATTGCCATGGGGTCATGGAAAAGTCTAAATATGTCACATTTACAGAGCAAATGTATATACCTACAGAAATAAAGCATTTTGAATTCATTTAGAATGGGCAGGGATAAACTTAATAAGATTCATTTTTTTAAGAAGATATACCTAGGACTGCATCCTTAATAGTATTTTTATACAATATGATCCTTTAAAATTGTTCCTTCCTGGGATACCCATCAAAGCCACATAAGCAGATGCAGTGCCCATTCCATTGTAGGTAGCCTTCTGCTTTATGTCGATTCAGTTTCCATGTGTTGAAAGAACAAGGTGCTGCCTCTGATTAATTTTTCCTATTAATATCATTGAGGTAGAATTCAAAATATACTCATTTCTGAGCAGTCAAGCTACAAGCAACATATATCACTAATAGCCTACACATCCCTTGGGACTGGAAAAGATCCCATATTTAATAGACCATTTATTGTTCACCGTTCAACACATTGAGCAAGAGATCAGATAGCAGCTGGGGAAATCTTGAAAAAACACCAATATGTGTCACCGTGTGACAATTAAATGCTTTACAGCGCCAATTTTCCAATTCTAAGGTTTCCCTGTGGTTTTTTTTTCCTATTAAATAAATAAAAATACATCTGAGGATATTTTGGGAACTGTTAATAATGTATGGTGGTAGTAAGTGGCAAAGGCATAGGGAAAAGCTTGAATTTGCTATTTTTGTCTACAACAGGACAGATGGGCAGTTGTTACTTAATTGATCCAGACATCCAGATGTCTTTCCTAGAGACAATATTTCTGCTGTTTAAATATTGCAGACCAAACAATTATTTAATTATTTGCTGCTGCTGGGACAATGGGAACTTGAATTAGACTCTCCACAAGGGCCACAATGGTGATAGCGAAAATTTTAGTGGAAAGTATATGGCAGTGATGGCTCACCCTTTCTGGAGTGAGGGCCCAAAGCAGGAGCAGGCATAAATGCGCATGCACCCCCAAAATGCTCCTCGCATGAGCCCCGCCCCGTACATGTGTACCAGAGAAGCAATGACCAGCTGGCTGGTGGGAGGCGCATGCATATGTGTGGTGGAGCTGAACTAGAGTGACGGCTTGTGTGCCCACAGAGAGGGGGATATGTGCCACCTGTGGTACGCATCCCATAGGTTTGCCATCACAGGTATATCGGTTGGTCAGATACTTCCTATGTAGAAATCACATACAAGTCACAATAATATCTCATTTATCATGGTATCATCACACAAATGGATACAAATTATGTCAGTGGTATCACACACTGATGCAAATTAGTTACATTCTTGGCATTGTTTGATAATGTTTCAACACACAACACCTCACTTGCCTCCCTGCAGACGCTCATGATTTCCTGCCTTAAGCATTCACGCTATTTGATGGATATTAAGACATTTTAAGTGAATACTTTTAACATCCCTAGCTAGTATCCTTAAATTTCTAACCACCACAAGTTAATATAAAACAATGACGATGATTTTGATGATTGGTTACATAATCAGCCAGATGTTTAGACTGGATTTCGCATTTTAATCCATCCATCAAATCGTTCCCAAAGATCTGAGATAGACAGATGCTTTGTTTGATGGTGGTATAGGTATTGTTGCAGGATGTAAGCTGTTCCAAGTAAATCTGCCACTGATGGTGATTTTGTCAGTGCCAATGGTATTCAAGTGGTGCTCCAGTTGTTTTGGGATTGCACCCAAAGTCCCTATTACTATCTTTATTTCTTTAGCCACAGTCATTTTACTTCTATTTGCAGGACTTTATATTCTGCTTCCCCACCCCCACTAGTTCTTTTTCTTCTACTCTGCTGTCTCCAGGTATTGCAATGCCCACTATCCAGATGATTTTTTTTTGGCTTTCTTATCAACAGTTGCTAAGCCTGGGGTGTTAGACTGCTATTAGTTAAACTTGTACGCTACTCAACTCTTCCCAAATATTGCACTTTCCAGATGGGCTGGATTACATCAAGGATTATTTCCTGCTAGCATGAAGAAGAGGGCAAGACTCCATTACACGTTCAGGGATTCAAGCTGAGGAAAAATGCTCTATCATATAGCAAATTAAACCCAAGCACCCACCCAGCATACCCAGTGCATAACTCAAAAAGCCTTGTTATAATCTGCCAGGAACTTGTCAAATCTTCTGCTTATCACCTGGTATCAAAGAGAAAGAGAGAGATTTAGCTAAATGCTGTCAGGCTACAATGCAAATCAGGCAACACAGTTCTATTGCAAAGAGATTGCGTCTCATGAATGACGGTGAATATACGTGTCCCAGGATAATGTTGCAGGATCCAATCTAGGTCGGTCACTGGGGCCAGAGGTTTAGTCTCCCAAGCTTTCAGTCTCGTGCTGGAGCCCATCTTCAGGGATTTTTTTTTCTAGCAGAGCATGTGTTGTTCTCTCTGTGTGTGTGTGGTATTTATAGTGCCTGTTGTATGTGGCTTTTTAGAGTTTGATTCTCTCTAGTACCATATTAGTCATTTAACAGACAGTTGTCCATAGAGCTAAAATGTCAGGTCCAGAGTACTCCCAAACCAACCAAGAAAAATATTACAAAGGGATTTAATATATTGAGATATTCAAAGGGCTTCTACTTTCTATTTCCTGTTCTAGTTCCATTTTGGAACTCCTTAAGTGTAGATACTTTATCAAAACAAAGAAAAGGAAGAAGGGGAAAAACTTTTTTTTTTTTTTACAGATGAGCATCTCAGTTTTATAGGAGTAACAAATGACATTTGTAACCCCCCTATAATGTTCTGGCTATGCTGATTTTACACATGATTTTTTAAGATGGCTACAATAGCTACTTAATTTACTTTTACTTACACATCAATTTGGTTCAGGGAAATGCAGAATCCTTTTCTCTTACTGGTGCATCTACCCATGCTTTTCCCAATACATGTATCACATTTAACTTATATTCCAGTTTATAAGAAAATTGGGCATTTGGTCAGATGCTTTTTCTCTCAAGAGTAATTAGTCAGTATTTCCTTAGGTAGAACTCTACAGTTGCCAAGTATGACCACAGATGGCAGACAGCAAAGAATCTCCAGGAGAGAGTATCGGCTGCAATATTAAGGAGAGCCCCCTTTGAGAGAGGAAACTTCTTGTAAAATTTCTCACATAGGAAACTGCACACTTTCATACCCATTGCTATTCCAGAACTTTTGCTTCTCTTCCCTCCGGAATCTAAATAATTTCCACCACCCAACAGAGCAAACTGCAACTGGATGGCAGAACACTGTTGTTTACTGCAGTGGCAATAGAGAAGCAAGGCTTGCTAAAAGAGAAGAGAGTTATACTCTGCTCCTATAACGATCCTAATTAGAAGTACTACTTCTGAACTGCTAGGAACAGTGAACAAACAACATTCACTGCAAAAGTCTTACTATGAAACACTGGAATTTTAGCTAGTCTCAGGAGCATGCTTGTAAACTATTAATAGAATATTCTGTACATTCTTAGCATTCTGAAGCCAGCACAACTGGAATTCTGTAAAGAAGAATCAGATTTATGCAGCTGCTACTGAAGGGAAGCTAAGCATAAAAGCTGACTATATCTAGAAAATTAACTTGCTTAGCCCCAGGAAATTTAGCTAGACAAATACCTGAGTGTTCATGCCACACCTAATGTAGGTGTCACCTTTATTTCTTCTTTTCATTAAAGTAAACATAACCAATTCCTGCAACTGTTTTTCAAATGTTTTAGCCTCCAGTCCCCTAAGCAACAAAGATGATTAGGGACTGAAGCCTAAAATATATGAAGAATGGTTGCAGAAATTGGGTATGTCTAGTTTAGTGAAAAGAAGGACTAGAGGCGGCATGATAGCAGTATTCCAATATCTAAGGGGCTGCCACAAAGAAGAGGGAAGCTTCTCCAAAGCACCTGAAGGCAGGTTAAGAAGCAATGGATGGAAAGTAATCAAGGTGAGAACTGACCTAGAACTAAGGAGACATTTCTTGACAGTTAGAACAATTAATCAGTGGAATGACTTGCCTTCAGAAGTTGTGGGTACTCCAACAATGGAGGTTTTTAAGAAAGGATTGAACAACCATGACTCGCAAATGGTATAGGGTTTCCTGCCTGAGCAGGAGGCTGGACTAGAAGACCTCCAAAGTCCTGTCCATCTCTGTTATTCTGCTAGATAATCTAAGACCATAATGGTGAACCTATGGCACTCGTGCCAGAGGTAGCATGCAGAGCACTCTCTGTGGGCATGTGCGCTGCTGTCGCCAGCTGCTCTTCTGGTTTCCGACACGCCGGCCAACTGGTCTTCGCCGGTGCTGGAGCATCAGAAAACAGCCAAAAAACAGCCAAAAAAAGGTCTGAAAATGGCCTGAAAAACAGCCTGAAAATGGCCACAAACCATTTTTCAGGCTATTTTTCGGGGCAAAAAAAAAGGCATGCACACACTGGCCAGCTGTTTTTGGGACTCCGGCACATGCACGTATGTTCTGTTTTGGGCACTTGGTGCTGAAATGATTTGCCATCACTGGTCTAAGGCATAATAGCAGAGACCATCCTCATGAACGTACCGGAGGGTGGTGGTGGAATTAAAGCTGGCCACCTATAAAGCCTTTCATGGCGTAGTGCCTGGTTATTTGTGGGACTGCCTATCTTGGCCAGTTTCTGCCCATCCAGTAATCCAGATCAAGCAGAGTTAGATTTAAAAAAGGGGGTCAACCTTATTTGTCTCAGCATCTGCCCTATGGAACAGTATCCCTCCAGAGACCTATATAACTCTCATCTCGGTGATTTTCCAAAGACCTTTGAAAACCTGGCTGTTTTCCTAGGCCTAGGTGTGGAATCTCTTTTGATTATTTTGGGGTATGTTACTTATGGCTATTGTTTTATTTTATTTTATTTTTAACATACCTGTTTTTGTCTCTTCTTTTTGCTTTCTTTAAGGCTCTAATTTTAATTGCATAAATAAATGGAACTATTGAAGTGCACATGGCAACAATGACTGAAATGTATATACATAGCTTCTGCCACTACAGTATAACTACGGATTTTCCTTATATGGCTTTTAGAAGCCTACACAGAATAACAAAGAAAAAGAATCTAGAGCTTCACATAATAGTCCTTGTAAGATAAGGTGACCAGATTTTCAGATTGGAAAAGAGGGACGCCTTTGACCGGGGGGGGGGGGGGGGGGGGGGGGGGGGGGGGGGGGGGCTTGATTAAAAAAAATTTTTTTTGTCAAAAGGTCACCCCAGGACACTGAAACCAGCATAAATACGAATCTGTTGCCAAACAAAATTTTGATCACGTGACCATGAGGATGCTGCAACGGTCACTAAGTGTGAAAAATGGTCGCAACGGTCGCTAAGTGTGAAAAATGGTCATCAGTCACTTTTTTCAATGCCATTGTAACTTTGGTCACTAAATGTTTTCCCCCTCCCCGAGACTCCTCACTTCTTCCTTCATTCCTCTTGCTTATCTACCTTCACCTTATCCGTCTTCTGCTCTTTCCCTCCCTTCCTTCCTTTCTCCTTCCATCCTCTCTTCTTTCCTCACTCACTCCCTTCCTCCTTTTCTCTTCCTTCCTCCTTCCATTCTTTCAGCTTCATTTCTTTTGCCTATCTACCTTCTCTGTCTTTCTGCTCTTTCCATTTCTCTCTTCCTCTTCGCTTCTGTTCCTTCCTCCTTCCCTCCTTTCCTATTTCTTCCTTCTTCCTTCCTTCTGCCTATCTACCTTCACCTTCTCTGTCTTTCTGCTCTTTCCCTGTCTTCCCCTTTCCTCCCTCCCTTCTTTCCTTTCTAGTTCCATCTTTTCTTCTTTCCTCTCTCCCTCCCTTTTTCTTTTTTCCTTCCTTCCTCTTTCCTCTTGCCTATCAACTTCATCCTCTTTGTCTTTCTGCTCTTTCCCTCTCTTCCCCTTTTCTTCCTACCTCCTTCCCTCTTTTCTCCCTCCCTTCTTCTTTTTCTTCTTTTTTTCTTCCATCTTCCTCCTTCTCCTCCCATTCTTTCTCCTTCCATCCATCTTTTCTCCTTCCATCTTCTCCCCCCTCCCTTCTTCTTTTTTCCTTCCCCCCTCCCTCCTTCCTTCCTCTCCTTCCCTTTCTCGCACACAGGAAGGGGAGGGGAGGCTTTCTAGTCGCTTTCACAGCATAATTTCTTTATCTAACTTTCAAAAAACAGTGTGCAAATTTCGTAACCTGCGAAGCACCAAGTTATTATCTTCTGTTGTTACAAATTCGCAGCTACTCCATTCTTTCCGATAGGGAACTGCATTTCCCAAGATGCCTCAGGTCCTCAAAGCGCTGAATGCGGTTTTGCAATTGACTCCAGTGAGGCCTGGTAGCCGCCGGTTGGGGTGGCTGTCAAGGCGCTGAAAGGAAGGAAAGGAAGCTGCAGCCGAAGGGAGAGACGCTCGCCCCCGTGTTCAGCAAAGCAAGCCCGCTGGCGGCGTCTGTGCTGTGGTGGGAAGCGAACTGCGGGTCCCCCCCTGCCGCCGCCGCCTTCTTTACCTCTGCCTCTTCCAGAGCCCGGGGTGGCTGTCAGGGCGCTGACAGCGGAGCAGACGCGCCGTTTGTTACTGCTTCCAGCAATCGAGACGGACGAGGGAAGCGGTGGCGGCGGACGTCAGCAGCGACTGTAACGAGGTGCGGAGGAAGAATGGAAGGTCCAGCCATGGACGAGCAGGCTGGCCCCAACAACAACAACGCGCTGCTCTTGCCGCCACCTCCGGATGGGAAGCAACCAAGCCTTGCAGACTCGCTTCCCACCGCACCGTGTTGTTGTTGGGGCCAGCCACCGCCGCTTCCCTCGTCCGTCTCGATTCTGGAAGCAGTAACAAACTGGCCGCGTCCGCTCCACCGTCAGCGCCCTGACAGCCACCCCGGGCTCTGGAAGAGGCAGAGGTAAAGAAGGCGGCGGCGGCAGGGGGGGACCTGCAGTTCGCTTCCCACCACAGCACAGGCGCCGCCAGCGGGCTTGCTTTGCTGAACACGGGGGCGAGCGTCTCTCCCTTCGGCTGCAGCTTCCTTTCCTCTCTCCGCCCTGCTTCTCCACCTCTTTCTGGGGATTGTGGAGGAATCTTGGTCTGGCATCATTGAGGAGAATCTGCTAAGCAGTGGCGGCGGCAGCAGTGGCAAAGGCAGCCAGGAAGGTCCGATCCTGGCCCGAGAAGACCCAGGTTACCCTCCCCATCTTCTAGCGGTGGGTATTTGCTAGTGATGAGCCTCGAAACAGGCGCGCGGCAGGTTCTCCTCAATGATGCCAGACCAAGATTCCTCCACGGTCCCCAGGAAAAGGCGGAGAAGCGAAAAGCAGCTATAACATCCCCCGGTTCCTCCGGCGCTCCCACGGGTCGCTGTGTCCTGGAGCCGTCGCCCTTTCCTTTTTTCTCCTTTCGCGTGCTCACTCCCCACTCCATGTGGGCGGCGGAGGGGAAGGAGTCTCTGGTGGCTGCTGCAGCAGCAGCAGAAGCGGTGGCGACGGCTGGAGCACAAATCCGGGCAGGTGGTTCTGGCTGTCCCTTCCCCAAGCATATCCCATTGCTGCTGGCGCCGCGGCGGGAGGAGCAAGCGAGAGAGCCACCGACCGACCCCGCGCGTCCCATCGCCGACTCCAACTCAGTGGGCGAAGGGGCGAACTCTCATTAGCAGCGGGGATGGTTAAATGTTACATCGGAAGATTGATGGGGTATTTTAGAATTCAATCAGCGCAGTAACAACTAAACAGGCAGGCATGCCAAGTGGCACAGGACAGGCAAGAATTTACCAGGGGCTTTTTAATTAGGGGTGGAGGGAGATGGACCTCAATTCAGGACCGCGTGAGGGAGTCCTGTTTTTTCAAGCAAGAATTCTCAAAGAGCAGTTGCTGCCGCGAACGAAAAGCAGTTTTTAACCCCAAGCGCGATGCCACGAATGTCACTATTTCCATCCAAGCCGCCACCACAATCCTTGCAAGCCGGCAAGAAAGCGGAAGCAAGAAGAAAAAAATAAATAAATAACCATCCTCCCAAGCAGCCAGAGCTTGCAAATGGCGACGTTGCAATGAGGGTCGTACTCCTGACCCTCTAAAACTCTCGGGAAACTCCTTCGCAGCCACGGGGGGGGGACCACATCACAGGAGCAGCCCCACTGGCGGGAGAACAATGGGATGGCTGCGAAAAGGCACAAGGGGGGGGGAGATTGACAGCAAGGGTCCGTCCCGCCGCTCGCCTTAAAGTTCTCGCCTAGCCGAACTCTGGGGTTGCAGCCGCTGCTCCCATTCCCTCAACTCAGAGTACGGAGCGCGCGCAAAACCCTGCCATGCGGGACTCCCCGCAAACCTCTCGCATATCCCCCCCCCGCTTGCTCCGTCTTACCAGATTTTGGGGGGTATCTGTAGAGGGAATTGGACGGGACATCCACCTCTTCCACTCCGGCGTTCTGCCGGCTGGTGAGCGCTCCCATGCTTCAGGCACGGTGGCAGAGGGTATCCGGGGTTGCAGAGGGGGGTGAGAGAGGAGGGGGGTGCGTCAGTTCGCGGCAGACCTTTTCTAGCCGGCTCAAAGGACTTCCCTGGACTTGCTTTGCTGAGGAGGGGCTTTAGTAGAAAGGAAAGCAACTTCAGAGCTGGTATCGGGCCGGCAAAGGCTTCCCACTGCCGGCATGACTTTGAAGTGCGGCTTTCCTTCCACGTGGGCCGACATGGAAGGCAAGCCAGCCCTTCAAACTCATGCTGGCACTTTAGTGTGCCCCTCGGCTGCCATTCAGCGAAAGATGTTTCGCTGAATGGCGGGCGAGTTCTAAACTGCCGGCATGACTTTGAAAGGGCTGGATTGCCTTCCGCGCGGGCCGACGTGGAAGGCAAGCGGCAAGCCAATACTTCAAAGTCGTGCCGGCAGGCAGGGCTGGAGCGAGCGTGCTCCGTCCCGGTGGGTGCATGAGCGGAGCACTTTTCCAGCGCTCCTGTGCCTGGAGAGCTCCCTCTGCATATGAGCCCGGGATCCGCCATTTGCGCTCCCTTGCTCTGCCTCGCCACCCGCCTTCCCTATCTAGGGACTCCTCCAGCAGAAATAGCAGAGTCGTGTCGAGCGCCGCTCTGCCTTTCTCTGTGCTCTTCCCGCCCGGACGCCCAGAGCCTCCCAGCCCGCCCGGCCCGGGGTGAGTCAGCTGCAGTGCAGCGGGTGGCGATCCTGCCACCCCCCCCTCACTCGCCCCGCCCGTCACTTACTCTGAGTTCGGAGAAGAAGCGGCGGCCCCAGGTGGCACTTTTCGCAGAGGTTTTTCCACAGCTTGTCCGGAAGTGGAGCTGGAAAGGCGAGCTCGCTCCCCGCTCACTCGCTACGCTACCCCTCCCATGCGAGCGGCAACGGATGGGCGGGGGACTCATGCGGCATGCTAAGCGGACTCCAGCCAATCAGTGAGCTGGCTGGGATGGAAAACTTTAAGCACGCCGCGTTTTCCATCCCAGCCAGCTCACTGATTGGCTGGAGTCCAGGCCAATCCAATCTGTGAGCGGCAGGCTGGGCTGGCTTAAATTTGTAGGTAGGAGGTAGGATAGAGAACAGAACGATGAGCCAGCCCAGCAAGCTAGCAGCTGATGGGCGGGAGCTGCGAGCGCCAAAAAAAGCGTGCTTTTTTAAAAAGCGGGCGGGACGCGGGAAAATGCATTGGAAAGCGGGTGTGTCCCACCAAAAGCGGGATGTCTGGTCACCTTATTGTAAGAACCTCTAGCAAAATTATATTTGGAGCTGTGGTTCCCTAATGCATTTCCCTTGAGACCCAGCACCTGAATAACACTTTTAATTAACATAGACTACTTCATGATGCCCCAGCAACCAGCATATTTCTCTTGATATGCAGCATGACCTCTGCTTCTGTTCTTTTCATGCACACATATCGTTACAGTATAAAGTTTTGGAGAAGCAATTTCACAGTTATTAATGCCACTGAAAAGGGACATGGATTTCTCATTTTCCTCCTGTATGTTATATATTCTGCAACAATAACAGCAAACCTTAGCACTGCATCCCATTATTAAAACATTACTTTCTATCTCAACTGAATTTTGGACAGCTAGTTCAGCTAGGCCAGGCAGTTGACGAGGCTGTACATTAGCTAAGTCCTACTGTATTTCAAAATAATTTTCCTAGCAATTTCATCTGCAAAATGATTGTTCACTGCCAGTCACTGCCTGTGAAGCAGAACAAGGAGCATTTTTTGAGACCAGGTTTGTCTACCAGAAGGTCAAATTTTCATGGGGCTGTAACTATGCAGCCCACCTCTTTTAGATGTATATAGTACATGCAAGATTCTAAAGCAGGGATGTCCAAACTTGGGAACTTTAAGACTGGTGGACTTCAACTCCCAGAATTCCCCAGCCAGCTGGCCTTAAAATTCCCAAGTTTGGACACCACTGTTCTAAAGCCCTAACCCTAACCCTCATTTTAGTTTATTTATTCAATGACTGATACAGTCTGGACCAAATGTCTAAGAGAATTACCAAATCCAGACCCAAAATGAGAACCAAAATTCACAATACCAGACGAACCGAAGTAATCAAATCTGTCAGACACACTGGTGGAGCTGAAGCCCAAAACTATGGAGAACAACAACCAGCCTGTACAGAACAAATGAAGTTATCTACAAATTCATTACATATTTTTCTCAGAAAAGAATCAATCTCTTCTGGCAGTTGGTGACAGTAAATGCCAACTGTCACCACTTCCATCTGGCCTTCCCTGTGTGTCTAACAGGTCAGTAACCCTCATCCTGATGAACAAATCTTTTTATATTCATTTACCCACCCTGTGTGGGCTGGGTAATTAATCCTTTCCTCAACATTAGTGTGGTGCCCAACATCTCTGCCTCCAGCACTAATGCTTTCTTCGGTAGAAGAAACAGGCACTGTGCCAATCCTACCTAGCCATATCCAGACTAGGATAATCAAGGATTTTTGAAGGAAGCTATTCTGCCTACAATCAGGACCCGATAAAGTGGCTATGCCCTAGGTGAAGGATTAGCCCTCCCAAAAATCTTCGTAAATGGAGGCAGCCTCCTTCTTGCATCCTACATTAAAGCAAAATCATGCTACAACAATATCATTCTGGGTTTTACCTGCCTATGGAGTCTCCAATATGCCCTATAATTTTGAAATATGAATCTGACAGTATATGAAGATTTATATTTGATTTCCCCTTAGAGGTCCCAATGTGGAGCAACACAAAGTATCTACTAGAGGTTGAGATTTAAGTAAATGTGTTTTCTTGCAATATTTTTATACTATTGTAACAAAGCTCAGTGCATAGTTCCATACATAAGATGCCTCTTACATTCATTGCATCAACGGGTACAATTAACGTTGTATTTGATCTACAGTCTGTGGCAGCATTCTGCATCTCCCTTTTCTCTTCTTGCCATTGTGGGCTATTTTTGTAGCAAGCTTTGGAGGATTTTAAATAGATATGCCCAAATGGAAAGGCAGATTACACTGTGCTGAAGATGAAGGTACACTTTTTTTGTGAGGACATAGCAGTTTAGCTCTGTTAACTGCCCAGCTCTAAAAATGTCATCTCAGTAGTTAGTCCCGTTCATGCTCCCAAATAAATAAGCATGGGATTGCAACTTATATTACGTTAACTTATGTCAGTTAGAATTCCTTGTCATTCCAGAGATGGTATTCAGCCGGTTCGGGGCGGTTCACCCAAACTGGTAGCAGAAATCACAGGTGGGCCTGCCCACCCGCCCCAGCTCTATGCTATCCTACTTAGACACATTTTTTAAGCCAGGCGCATGCGCGGAAGGCGCTCACGCACCCATTTCATGTGTGCATGTGCGCAAATTGGGCGAGAGAGTGTGAAGTGAACTGGTGGTAATGAAATGTGCAATCCACTACTGTGTCATTCCTTGTAAATTCCCTCATTGACTGACTGACTTTTCAAGTTCTAACAGTCATTCTAGCAAAACATTTTCAAGGAAAATCAAGAGCCCCTATGCAGTACCCAAATGAACTTGTAGCCTTCCCAAGTATATCTAAGACTATCATCACATACAGACAATGTCCACCATTTTTATTTTTATTCTGTCCTGTGGTGCAGCTTCCTAACACCTCTTCATGACACAGAGACCTGCATACATATATTTTGCTGGTGCTTGTTTTTCATGATGTCCAGAGTGCATGCTGTCACAAAGGAAGACCATATTTTTCAATGGTAATTAGACTAGAGCCTGCCTGTGTGGGGCCCTTCTGGATCCTCTGTTTGTCCTATGGTTATTCTCCCCATAAAAGATATTTCAAGGGGTTCACTGAGCCAACAAGAAAAAAGAATGATTGTGTTGATGATTGCAGACTGAAAGCACTGCTTGAATTGGCTTAAACATACTTAGTTTTAAACTTAGCATTAGTTTTCAATCACCATGCACATTTTTAAAAATCAGATCTGATCCTATTTGCAGCTCTTCATAACTCATCTTCTTGCACTGAATAAAATGATAGTTCCCCAAATTGTCCCCCTGTTTAAGATTAAGTACATGATATATAGACAAATAGCATTCTGTTATATAACACCCACATTTATGGAAATCTATGGAACAAAGGATTCCACACCAAGGAGTTTGAATGATTGCAGGAACCCTGTGCTACAATATGAGCTGGAGTTATAATTAGGTGTCATGGCCATTGTAATCCTAAGGACGTCATCATGTCTTACCAACAACTGTTGACAGTTCTCATACCAGGCATATCCTGAAATGGCAAGTCTGCCGAGGGCAGCCCACAATAGAAACAATGGCATTTATTTTTGTCCTGTTCCAAGATTGTCTCATAGTACATATATGCTAGCCAACTGCTGGGCTTGTTTGGCTGTTCAATATTAGATTACTGGTTTGAACAAAGCTCAGCAACCATGCAAATCATTGTATAAATGGATTTCAGGAATGTACTTTGGGGAGCTTATTTTTAACATCATGGAGAAAAAAGCCTGCCACCCTCAGAATTTGAAAATCCACCAGTCCTACTGGGAGAGTATGTTGCTTCCTGAAATCCAAATAACGGACTTTTCTCATGCCAAGAAAAGCGATTGCCTTGCCTCAGGTGTTATTTATAGATATACCCATCCAGTTAACCTCTTCCCTTTCTTAAAGACTAAGCACAATGTAAAGCTATGAAGGTTGCAATCCACCAGCCACTCAAATCAAATGAATTTGTTGAAGGGAGTGTGGGGAGAGAAATCCCACTGAAAGGGCTGGAGTGCAATGCAGCAATGTTTTAGAGATTATTTCTTTTTACCATTTTCATCCTGAAATATTAGGGATTTTAAACGTTTTGTCTAATTGGGACTAAACAATAAAAACAAAAATGATAGGTTTCTGTAATTATATTTTATTCATTAAACATGAAACTGTGTTAACTGAACATTTAAAGATGTGTCATACATCTTTAAATGATGTATGATACATTGACTGGTACTAATGGTTGATAGGGGTTGCTGCTACATTCATAAAACTTTATTATCATTATCATCATCATCATCATCATTACTATTATTATTCCACTACTCAGAACATTGTATGTTTTAAGAAGGTACTTGGTTGATACCTGGGACACTGGCAGCAACCCGTATCAACCATTAGCACCAGTCAATGGTATTTGTGATGCACTTTTGAATGTTCAGTTGATTGAGTTTCATGTTTAATGAATTATTATTGATGATGATGATGATGATGATGATGATGATGATGTATTCTGTACTGTAACATGTGTTATGCTATGGTAATTCTTTGGTAGCCTCCATTAAAATTGTTCCATTTTTGTGAGTTTTTAAGAAAAAAATTAAAGAATTTCTGAATTCTAAATAAAGCCAGTTATGCCACTAGAAATCAAACCATTCAAAGCCTCGATTGGGAAAAAAATCTGCTCTTTTCCACAAAATAAATAACTGCTAAAATAACAATAGCAATAGCACTTATATACTGCTTCACAATGTCTTACAGCCCTCTCTAAGCGGTTTACAGAGTCAGCATATTGCCCCCAACAATCTGGGTCCTCATTTTACTGACCTTGGAAGGATATAAGGCTGAATTAACATTGAGCCGCTGAGACTCGAAATGCTGTGAAAAAGTTCAGAAAATGGCTACATTTACATACTCCCCCAAAAGTCCTGATTTGTTCTCCTTTGAACAAGTTCTCCTGGTCTATCATGCTAAACTGACAATTCATGTACCAGTCTAATAAGCTTAATAACTTAGCACTCAATAACTTATGGGAATCATGAAAGTCAATAATCATGGACTTAAAAAGTGACTTAATGCAATGTATGAACACAGCCTTTTTCATTGACTTTTTTTTTTAACTTTAATGGACTACTACATTCAGGATAGTGTATGGAGGATTTCTAACCAAGCACAATACAGTTTTACAATGGATAACTAGACCTGGAAAAACTGCAGATCAGTCCGCCCTCAGTTGTAAAGTTCAAAGGTGACCTTGGCCCAGACACTCAGACTCAGTTTAGCTTCCTTCATAAAGTAAGAATAAAATTGAGTCTAATGTATTTGTGACATCTTACAAGCTCTTTCTACAGCACAATGCTGTCAAATCATTACCCCAAACAACATTATGCTATGTTTCAAAGACAGTAGCTGCAGATAGTATGATCAGGACTATAATATGTGAACAACATAACTTTTTCCTTCAGTGTCATGATCCCAATAACACCCTCAACTTTTATTTGCATTAGGTGGAAAGCTGTTCATTATCACTGCGAGGGTGGCTGCAGATTTTTTTTAAGAAAAGAGAGAATCCTTAAAGCGTTGAATGTACTGTGTAGTTTGACTCCAAGCTGTATATTTGATTAAAACTTCCTCTATAAATATGCACCATGTTGAGCTTGGAGTACTGGCTGGCCTTCTTAAATCAGAGGACAAAGGGAAAAAAAAACATGATGTGATTAGGAGAGTTGACATAATTCTATTATTACTATAATCTTTTGATCTATCTGCATTGGACATGCAGTAAGATAAAAGACAACATTATTCAAAAGAAGTGCTAAAGTAGCAAAAAATAATCTTATATAACTTTTGACCAAGAAAAGATGATTCTTCATTTATTCCTAATCATTGGACCAATTCACAGAACTTTATAAATGTGCTGAATAATCTTAGTTGAAGGACTGAACCTAAACATGGACTAAAATTCCAAACTATTCCTGATGGGACTCTTGCCATTAGTGTGAAAACCTACTGGGTGACTGGGTTATCTGTCTCGGCACATAATCTACTTTATTCTATTCTTTGGGGAAATTTGGAGAAGGGATACCATATATTCTGCCTTTGGCTTTTGGCAGAAATCCAGTCTTAACAAATAAAGAAAGCAACACAATTCAAAATGCATGGTGAGACACTACCAGTGCTTCAAATGATAATACAACACCAAAATCTAACACCATCATCCTATCTTTCACTGCCCCTCCTCCTCCTCTATTTCTCACCCACCCACCCCTCCGGGTTTTCAACAAGTGAGTATTCTAGAGAGTGATATGACAATCAGCACAAATTCACATTCAACTGGAGATGGTTTTCTTTCGCTGGGCTTTTCTGACCTTCCTTTGCTGTTTCTCCCATGCTGGATCCAGGAGCAGGTCCCTGTCCCATTCATCCTCTTGGTTCATGTATTCATCCTCTTCATATTCGTAGCTGTAGTGTAGGTTAGAATTCATCTGAGTGGTCATCATCTTAGAGATCAGGTCCTTTTTCACTGCTGTAGATGTTTACTGTAACTTATGAAGGATCTTCTCAAGATGATTGTAACAATGGGGATGCTAAGATTTCTTGTAAAGGAAATTATTCTTGAAAAATGGCCCAAAAAGGGAAGGTTTCTCCCCCCCCCCCCCTTTACTTGGCTCTGTACAGGAAGGGAAGATAGAAGAAGAGATAATAAAACTGATAGCGGGAGCTAGCCTTCACTTTCTCACTCAGTTTTCCTGCCCCTGGACTGCTGCTGCTGGCTGTAAGCCGGGCTCTGGCTGAAGGCAGCAGCTGGGCACGGCTTCTGCTTTTTATCCTCTCGCCTTGTCACCTGACCCTGCACTGCCTCGCTTGGGACATATCCATCCCCTTCCCCTCCCTGCCTGGACGTTTTGAAGTTCTCCTTCAGAAGAACTCTGAATTTACTATCTCATCTGGGAGGAAAGGACATCAGGTTTGCAGAGAAAAAGCAGAATATCCTAGAAGAAAGTTACTCTCAGGAACTCTGACCCCATCCCCACTTCAAACTTGTTACAGAACATAGCCCATAAGGTTTACTGAAATATTATCTCCTCCCGCAACTCCAGGGACTAGAAATACATGCATATAAGCATGCATATAGATGGAAAAGCAATGAAGAATAATACGATTAAAGTAAGTTTAAATAGCCAGATGCATTCTAATAATAAATGACTTTCACCTTTATTTTCCTCTTGAAAAGTATTTCCAGGCAAGCCTCTTTTTCTCTCTCAGAAAAATGGATATATAATATTCTAAGATAAAGTGTGCCATGTCATTCCAGTTTAACAAAATTGCATCAATCTTATTTTGTAGAGCAATCTTATTTCTTTTTCCCAATAACACTCCAGTTTTGTGATTTTTGCCAAGAATGGATAACAAAACCATTTTTTACTTCCATTCAATCGTGACCGATTCTCAGAAACTGCCTGGACAAGTCGTTTTGCTTTTCTTAGCAAGGATTTTCAGACATGGTTGCCATTCCTTCTTCCTAAGGCCAAGAGAGAGTGACTGGCTCAAGAGAGTGACTTGCAAAGTGTAACCTTTTAGATCATTGTATTGGTTTAATGGAGATTTCATTTCCATTCATTCATTTGTTCTGGAGACTGCTTGTTGTCTATTCTTGATTTAGTCCATCTCTTTGGTTCTCCCAATCTGCTAAGAACTGTTACTGACGTTCATGTGAAGAACCATTACAGTTGTCCATCTTTGCTACAAAAGTTTCGATGATCCGATATCATAAATTCCAATGATTTGATTTGGAAAACTATTTTAACCCCACTTTTACAAAATGGAAAGCCATTGCTTGCATCAACTCCTGGGGAAGTAAAAAGGAACAGTAATATACAGTACATTACATTACCAAGAGAACAGTAATATAATTCAAGAGAGTAATCATAAATTACCTGAAGACAGGGCATACATAGGACAAGTAGAGAGAAGTGGGTAATAATCTGCAAAACAGTTCAAAATAGTTATATTTCCATGTTACAAAAATTGAGTTCTTACCCTCTACAAGAATGATGTTAATTTGCCAAGAGAAAACAGTTATTTGCAGATGGTGAGAGATTTTGCGATGCCACACAATTTCTCCCTCCTTTTCCCATTCAAATTCTATAGTTAATTTTGGTTTAAGTTCACCATGCTCAGGAAAACCTGAGGGCCCTTTTTGATACACACTCCTAATTTAATCTAATCAAGTGCTTCAGAAACAGCAAACAGTAAAATTTCCCACTTCTTCCCAGATGTGAGAACGGAAGTATCTTTGCTTTGCCTTCCCCCGCTTAATCCAAATATATGATCCAAATATGTATAATTGCTCTGCTGAGAGGCAAATGCATAAATACATAGTACATTTAAATACATGGAGATAGAAGGTAATAGTTACCACTGCAGTCTTTCTTCCTTAAGCCCCAGTGATGTGCACAGTCCAACAATTTGTAGCATCAATCTAGGGCTTGAGTAAAGGTGTAGAACTTATTGCAGAATGCAGAATCTGAGCTCTTGCAGAATATCTGTGGTTAACTACTTCACATCCAGGTGGCCTTTCTTCAATGACCACAATTGGGACTGGCAACTAAGTCGCTAAGTGAAGCGAATAATATAATAAAATTGTTTTTATTGCTGTCATAACTGCAAAGGTCACTAAACAAGGCAGTCACTAAACAAAGACCATCTGTCATCTGAAAAAAGATGTACACAGGGACTAAATGGGAAGTTACAGCACTAGCAATCAATTCACTTCTTGAGAGGGCAAAGAGACCCACCCATCTCTGAGGGAATTAAGCAGTTCAGCCGATTCAATTATTTTGAAAAGAGTGTAAAAAGGAATGGTAAAGGTTCCCCTCGCACATATGTGTTAGTTGTTCCCGACTCTAGGGGCTATGCTCATCTCCATTTCAAAGCTGAAGAACCAGCGCTGTCCAAAGATGTCTCCATGGTCACGTGGCCAGCATGACTAAACGCCGAAGGAGCACGGAATGCTGTTACCTTCCCATCAAAGATGGTTCCTATTTTTCTACTTACATTTTTACATGCTTTCAAACTGCTAGGTTGGCAGAAACTGGGGCAAGTAATGGGAGCTCATTCCATTACACGGCGCTAGGGATTCGAACTGCCAAACTGTCGACCTTTCTGATCGACAAGTTCAGCATCTTAGCCACTGAACCACTGTGTCCTTCGAAAAGAGTGTACAATTACTTAGAAAAGGAGGAATTTGGGAGTCATGCTAGGTCAGGATAAAAGTCTGTTCTAAACCCCTCTCCACAGTATCAAACAGACTCAAGTGAAAGAGGAGAACGAGGACAGAAAACCAACAGCACATTTGTTTGCAATACCTACCAGCTAATATTCAAAGTCTATCCTTATCTGTGTTAAAAGAAATATCATAACTAGAAGGGGCCCCTAACTATCCTCCATAAATTGTTCCAATTTCTTATCATTTATTCTTGTGGAAGTGCATTACACGACTTAGGTGCTGTGTAAAGAAAATACTTTGATGTGTTCTAATCTCCAACTTTTAATCTTTTGTTTTTCCTTCCTAGTAGTAGATTTCAGCGAATTGCACATTCTGTCCAAAAAAATAATAACAATGTCACAGAATAACACAAAAAAGAAGATTGTGTAGAGTTTCAAGCAAAGAATTCACTAAATTAACAGAAATTATTGAATGGAAATATGGGATTTTTTTTTAAAAAATGACCTACTAAAAAGAGACTTTGATTGGGTTATAGTTAATTAGCTAATGTGAAATATAAATTCTCACATAAAAATATTTAGAAATATACAGTATGATTTCTGCTTGAAATTATATGAAAATGAATTATTTCAATGGAATCCGCACATCTATTCCTAAGCATATTACTTGAAATAGTAATTGCATGTTATTTCCATGTAAGCATATTAAACCTAATTGATTAAAAAAAATTCACACAGGAAAGGACAGATGAATCATCTTCCTCCCAATGTCTTCACACATGAGAATTTCAGGAACACTACACAGACTTAGGATATAATACACACAGTGACAGGTGGAAAACTACAAATAGTGCTGGCATAGAGCTGGAAAAAATGGTGAGACAGATCCAAGGATTTAAAAATGGTTCAGTAGTGGGAATGCAAAAGGCAGGAGAAAAAGCAGTCGGGACTTTACATATAGAATAACTTACTACAGTAACAAGCTTTCACACATGCATACATTTTAAACATCTAAGTTCTGTTTCTATTTCACAGTAGCTTATTATCACTGCCAGCAATGTGAGAAACTGTATTTTTAGTTCCGCTTCAAAGACTCATTCTAAAGGAGATCTATTTTTCTTTCAAACTGCTACTGTAGCGGCTAGTGGCTCTTTTCAAAGGTGTGTCATGCTCTTCAACAACTGACAATTGTTATTACAAAAATTGCAGAGCAGGCAGCAGGTTCGACTGACAAGCTTAATGGAGCTGCTGATTCCCAGGTCAACTTTATACAACCAGCAATTATCTGGGTCTCCATTGGAAAATCAATAACATGCTACATGACTTATAAGGTAGTTTCAAAGGGAATAATAGTAGTAAGAACAAGGAATAAATGGCTTAATGTTGCTGGTTGTTTTTGTTCATACAGCACTTATGACTGCTAGTTTTTTAAGATTGTAACTTGGAAACAATCCATGCATTCTTATTCAATTGCAAGCCACTACTTTTTTAAAAAAAATTGGAAATAAATAATAATGGATGGAAATAAATAATAAAATAAATAAAGACTCAGTCCCCCATATTAATCAGATCCAACCTTGCATTCCTTGAGATCAGGTGATACAGAAGTGTAGATGGAGCATGTCTAAAAGTGTCAATATGATTATCCAGAAGAGTTTCTGAATTTTACATGCAGCTATCATGTATTTTTTTGACTGCATTCTGTAGGCAAGGTTCAAGGTATGGGTTGCCAGTATTTTGATATTGAATACAGGTAGTCCTCAACATATGACCACAATTGAACCCAAAATGTATGTTGTTTTGCCCCATTGTATGACCTTGCTTGCCACATTGGTTAAGTGAATCACTGCAGCTGTTAAGTTAGTAACCCGGTTGTTAAGTGAATCAGGCTTCCCCATTGACTTTGCTTGTCCGAAGGTCAAAAAAGGTGATCATAAGGATCTTATGACACTACAACCGTTGTAAGTATGAGTCAGTTGCCAAGCACCTGAATTTTGATCACGTGACTGTGAGGATGCTGCAATGGTTGTAAGTGTAAAAAAAAAGGTCATAAGTCACTTTTCTTCAGTCCCGTTGTAACTTTGAGCGGTAATTAAATGGACTTTGTAAGTCGAGGACTACCTGTATGTACAGTTGCATGTTACACCTTAAAAGAGGAAATCCATCCTTTTCTTCCAGGGAGCAAGGCTAAGATTTCACCGGTTCTTTTCTTTAAATGTATGGTTCCCCGCCCCCCCTGGAAAGCAAAATTAGCTTCAGAATCCCTCTTCAGCAGCCTTTCTCAACTTTGGCAACTTTTAAGATCTGCCCAGATGTCTATGGTAGGGTGACCAGACGTCCCGCATTTGGCGGGACAGCCATGCTTTTTCATAAATTTTCCCGCGTCCCGCACGGTTCTTTAAAAAACACGCTTTTTTGGCGCTCGCACCTCCCTCGCTCCCCCACCCATCAGCTGCTAGCTTGCTGGGCTGGCTCATCGTTCCATTCTATCCTACAAATTTAAGCCAGCCCAGCCTGCCGCTCACTGATTGGATTGGCCTGGACTCCAGCCAATCAGTGAGCTGGCTGGGCTGGGAAATTTTCAGCACGCCACGTGCTGAAAATTTTCCATCCCAACCAGCTCACTGATTGGCTGGACTCCGCTTAGCTGAACACGCATGCGCGAGTCTCCATTTCATTTCGTCTTTTGGGGTTGCAGCTGTGCTTACTCACTGGTGAGTAATCATGTTATGAATTGGTACCGGTGGGAATCGGGAGGCGCTGGGGGGAGGAGACAGCCCTCCTCTCCTCCTCCTCCCCCTTTGCGAAGTTCATTTCACCTCCTCGCGTCACAGCCAGCCCCTGTGCTGCGCCGCCACGGGCGGCAGAAGCTCCGGAACCAAGTGGAAGTTCTCTGCGCGAGTGAAACAGCCGATGCCGCTCGCGCAGAGAACTTCCACTTGGTCACGGACTCACGGAGCTTCTGCCGGCGTGGCGGTGCCTGTGCTGCGCGGTTCCCAGCAACCACACTGTGAGTCCACGAGACGTGGTCGTGTCCCGCCGCCCTCCCCTGCGGCTCTCCTGCCGCGGCGTCCGTTTCAGTCGCGTAGAGAACTTCCACTCGCTTCCGGGGCTTGTGCCACCCGGCAGAAGCCCCGGGACTGAGTGGAAGTTCTCTGCGCGAGGTGAAACGGCCGGCAGCCGCCTCGCTCTCCTGCCGCAGCGTCCGTTTCAGTCGCGCAGAGAACTTCCACTCGCTTCCAGGGCTTGTGCCGCCCGGCAGAAGCCCCGGGAACGAGTGGAAGTTCTCTGCGTGAGGTGAAACGGCCGGCAGCCGCCTCATTCTCCTGCGGCCGGCGGCCGTTTCAGTAGCTTCCCTTGTCCGTCTCGATTGCTGGAAACAGTAACAAACGGCCCGTCCGCTCCGCAGCACCCTGACAGCCACCCCAGCCGGCGGCTACCGGGCCTCGCTGGAGTCTATTGCAAAACCGCGTTCAGCGCTTTGAGGACCTGAGGCATCTTGGGAAATGCAGTTCCCTATCGGAAAGAATGGAGTAGCTGCGAATTTGTAACAACATAATATAACTTGGTGCTTCGCAGGTTACGAAAATCTCGTTTGATTTGCACACTGTTTTTTAAAAGTTAGATAAAGAAATTATGCTGTGAAAGCGACTAGAAAGCCCCCCCTCCCCTTCCTGTGTGCGAGAAAGGGAAGGAGAGGAAGGAAGGAGGGGGGAGGAAAAGAAGAAGGGAGGGGGGGAGAAGATGGAAGGAGAAAAGATGGATGGAAGGAGAAAGAATGGAAGGAGAAGGAGGAAGATGGAAGAAGAAAGGGAGAAAAAGAAGAAGGGAGGGAGAAAAGAGGGAAGGAGGTAGGAAGAAAAGGGGAAGAGAGGGAAAGAGCAGAAAGAGAAAGAGGATGAAGTTGATAGGCAAGAGGAAGGGGGAAGGAAGGAAAAAAGAAAAAGAGGGAGAGAGGAAAGAAGAAAAGATGGAACTAGAAAGGAAAGAAGGGAGGGAGGGAGGAAAGGGGAAGACAGGGAAAGAGCAGAAAGACAGAGAAGGTGAAGGTAGATAGGCAGAAGGAAGGAAGAAGGAAGAAATAGGAAAGGAGGGAAGGAGGAAGGAACAGAAGCGAAGAGGAAGAGAGAAATGGAAAGAGCAGAAAGACAGAGAAGGTAGATAGGCAAAAGAAATGAAGATGAAAGAATAGAAGGAGGAAGGAAGAGAAAAAAGGAGGAAGGGAGTGAGTGAGGAAAGAAGAGGTGAAGGAAGGAGAAAGGAAGGAAGAGAGGGAAAGAGCAGAAGACGGATAAGGTGAAGGTAGATAAGCAAGAGGAATGAAGGAAGAAGTGAGGAGTCTTGAGGAGGGGGAAAACATTTAGTGACCAAAGTTACAATGGCATTGAAAAAAGTGACTGATGACCATTTTTCACACTTAGCGACCGTTGCAGCATCCTCATGGTCACGTGATAAAAATTTTGTTTGGCAACAGATTCATATTTATGCTGGTTTCAGTGTCCTGGGGTGACCTTTTGACAAAAAATAAAATTTTTAATCAAGCCCCCCCCCCCGGTCAATGGTGTCCCTCTTTACCAATCTGAAAATCTGGTCACCTTAGCCATGACCCACTAGTGGGCTTTGAGGGTTTGCAACCAGGCCATGGTAATGGCCGGCTCGTGTGTGTGTGTGTCCATGCATATCTTCACTTGCATGAGCACCAGCCAAGCACATACACACGCTCCATTTAAATGAGTAGTAGGTATGTGTGCATGGTACTTGCACAAATGGAGTGTGTTATATTATATCTATAGTGTCAAGTCACAGTACTTTTGACAGTGAATGTATGCCTTTTGGATTCAAGTTCTGTAAAGATGTTGTCCCTTAAAATGGCTTCTACTGTACAGCACAGTGGAGTTGCCATGGTAACGGCTTCACAGTACTCCACAAGGGGCTCCCTCTAATACAGGATTGGGATAAATACATACCCAGACTACCCCGATTTATCAGCTAATTCTAACTATTTTAAGACATGTGGCTAAACATTCAATTTTTACCAGTTTTAATCCTTAACTCAATTTTGGAGAAGGGCTACATCAATTTGGGCCAAGTTGATTTATTTTTAGTAGCTGTAAGATTGTCGTTTGTCCATAATAGGTAAGTGGTCACTGAGAACAAGTGTACATTTATTTCAATAGTGTCAGATACACCAACTGCAGTCTTGACTGTACTAACTTTCAAAACTTGAATAATACTTGGTCAATTACTTTTGAGGAATAATTTTTGAAGAAAACATCGTGTCATTGCCAAAGGATCTAAATTTGGTGCCGCCTTCATATATTGGATTAAATCCCATAGTCCCCTGTCAGTTTGATTTTTGGCAATGCATTATGGAGGCACCAAATTGGAGAACACTAATGTATCCAATGAAGATAGACTTATCAGGAGAGGAGTATGAAATGTTTGAATTGTCAGTCAGTTACATCTATTTTTTTTTGCTAACTATTTGCATAAATCTTTAAACAAGTATGACTGAATTTGTGGCTATATTTAATTACTAGGTTAGCTTAATTATGACTAGTGTTCACTAAACAGAATACTTTAAACCCGACATGTTAAAAATCGTGCTTCATTTTCTTTTTTGCAGATAAAACTTGCAGATGATTTGGGTATTCCTGTGGAAAAAGCATCCTACATTATGGTGGGACTTGGAGTAAGCAGCATGATTGGTTGTCTTCTGTTTGTAAAAATTTGTGCTATTAAAAGTGTCAACTGACTTTTTGTTAACCTGGCATCCATATCATGTGTTGGTAAATTTCACAGTAAGCTTCTGAATGTTTTTTGCCTGAGAAATTATGGTTTTAGACCTAGAAACATCTAGAGTGTCATTTCTTGCACATATGAGTTATATCAGCACAACTACAAGTTAACACTGTGCCTTAAGTTAATTATTGCCAAATCTTCTTGAGGCCATTCGTGTGATGGCTTGAATTCCAGTTCTCACTGGAACATGATGAGTAGAAATTAGGAATTAGGAGAATGGAATCTGACACATGAGGTGGGTTCTCATGGGGGAACCTACTGTATTTTTTGGAGTATAAGATGCACCCTTTTCCCTCAAAAAAGAGGCTGAAAATCTGGGTGTGTCTTATACACTGAATACAGCATTTTTTGCCACCTGAAACCCCACCCCTTTCACCAAAATGGTCGTGTATAGCTTGTAGGAGGCTTTCGGAGAGCTCCTGAGGGCTGGGGAAGGCAGAAATGAGCAAAAAATGAGCCATTCTATGCTCATTTTTGCCCTCCCAGCCCCCAGGAGCACTCTATAAACTTTCTAATGCCCCTTTTTTTTGACAAAAAAGGGCCTGTTTTCACAAGAAATGGGCTGTTTTTTGCTCATTTTTTGCCCCCGACCCACTCCCCAGGAACACTCTACAAGCCTCCTAAGGGCTATTCATGACCTTTTTTTAAAAAAACAGGCCCATTTTTGTGAAAAATGGGCCATTTTGGGGAGCTTTGCAGAGTGCAAAAACTTTTTTAAAAAATTTGCCTCTTCAAAACCTTGGTGCGTCTTATACTTTGGTGCATCTTATACTCTGAAAAATACAGTAATTTCTTTATGGCACTCTAGCAGAAGACACTTGGGCACTTGGAGCCAATGCATAGGTTTCTTAATATGAGGCACAGAAGATGCATTACTATCATACTTGAGAAACAAAATTTTTGGTAAGCAGAACTAAAATATTGGAAATTAGCAGTGGCAAAGCCTGATGAGTGCTGTTTTATCTTAGTTTACATTATAGAGTAAATAAATACATTTGGTTCATATTGAAATCTGTGTCCTTCATGTTTTATTTTTCAGGTGTGGCCTACTTTATTATTCCTCATTGCACATCTTTTACACATCTTGTAGCCGTTTGCTCCTTTTTGGGATTTTTCGACGCAGGAAACTATGTTCTCCTACCTATCCTTACATTTGATTTGGTGGGAAAAAGAATGCCTGCTGCATGGGGATTTGTGATGGCTGTCAATGCAATTAGCTGTTTTGGTCTACTCTTGGCAGGTAAACCAGTTAATGCGATTTGTCTGTAAAAAACACTGAGCCTGGAGAAAACTATACTGCTAATGTGTCCAAGAACTGACTCTTCCCAAGGCCTGCCTGAGTATTTATTTGCTTATTATATTTGTATGCCTGCAAATCTCACAAATATGGCATACAGCAGTGAATTAAAAAGAAAAACCAATAAATATTTAAAAACAGTCATGTTTCAAAACAATAAAATGGCACCCAAGCAAGGGGAATGATATGAGCCACAGTAAGATAGCTGTCAGTGTTCCAAATATCATCCAAAATTAAATCAGAGTCCAAGGCAGAATATTCCTCAAAGTTCCAATTTATTAAGAGAGACATGTTGGCACATATGTAGAAACCTGAATCTGAAAGCTTCCTGGGTTTCCGCACCCAGTTGAAAGTTCACAATCTTGCCTCCACACCCACAAGTCCATCACATGGTCCAATATTCCACTGCCATGCGGGCAGTTTCACCCATCCAGTTCCGGTCAGGCTCAGAGAGGTAGAGAACAAAAGATGACCTTGGCTTCCTAGAAAGGAATTTTATTTTGATAACAATACATTCTACTTCTAACTATTCCCCCTCCCAATTCCCTACTAATGAAACAGCATAGTAGAAAAGAATATTAGTGTGGCAGGCCAAAGATCCTAAAAGGAATCGGCTGCAGGCCTGACAATAGCATCACAGGATTTCCCCAGTCTGCTAGGACCCCCAGGTCTGATGGTACAGCCAGGTCCTGAGGGACTTGAATATTGAACAGGATGGACTTTGCCTCACTTCTGGGGGTAAAATATCTCAAAATGGGAGTGCCACACCAAAGACAGTCTGCCTTCTGAGACCCAAGTTTAATTCCCTAATAGTTGGGACATGCAGCCTGCTTTCTCTGGTAGGACAAGCACATATAATGAGGAAGAAGCAGTCCCTCAGATCTCTCTTCCCCAACTACTCTCACCTGGAATCAGCCCCAGAGAAAGGAAGTGAACTGGAGCAGCACTCTTATCGCCCACCCTCAATCAAACTCAATCCAGAAGGACTCCATGGTCAATGGTATCAAAAACTGCAGAGAGGTCAAACAGGGCAAGGATGGATGCCTCACCCCCATCTCACGCTTGCCTGGCTTCTTGAGGAGCAGGTGAGGCAAACTGACCATCGCTAAAACCTACTCACATAATCCCCTGAACCAGTTTAATCAGCAAAGAGGGACATGGATCTAAAGAACGGGGCTGAGCTTACAGCCCCAAAGACCCTGTCCGTTTCCTCTGGTCAGACAGGTCCATTCCTGTTCAGATAACGGCAATATTCCTTGCTAGCTATTTCCACTGGTTCTGCAACAAGGCCAGCATCCACTTGGTTCTCTGAGCCCCTCTTAACCCCTCTTAGCTGCTCAGGAGCCCAGAAGGACACATGCCCACCCAGAACAGAGTGGCAGGACACAATAAGGTCTGCACATAATAAGAACAGAGACTTAATGATGCTTTGCCATACTTACCACCACTAGTTAGGTCTTTTTTCCTCTTTCTTTTCTATGTATGCCTATATAGGTACTCCTTGTTTAATGACTACTCATTTAGCAACCATTTGAACTTATGACAGCACTGAACAAGGGTAGTTACAATGGGACTTTGTACCTACAACCATTGTAGCATCTTGCAGTCATGTGATAAGAATTTCTCTGGCTGGCTGCTCACAAAGTCAGTGGGGAAGCCAGCAGGAAGTCAGAAGCTATGCTCATAAGAGGTTCTCGCTTAACGAACTGCACAGTTCTCACTTAACATTGGTAACTGGGGATTGCAAGAACTGTTGCAGCTAAGTGGTATGGTCGCTATTTTTTTAAATAAAACTATGTTGCTAAATTATGGCGTTTTCAATTCCAATTAGCAGTTAAGCAAGGACCAGCTGAATAGCTTTTGGGATCAGGAAGGTATATGCTGTGATTACTTAAATCTTTTTGATACTGGAATGTATGGTATCATTTGAAAGAAAATTCTGTTTTGGGAAAGGAAGCACAAAAGTAAACAACATATTTTTGTTTCAGGTGTAATGTATGATGCATATGGCAATTATACCATTGCCTTGCTAGTAACTGGGGTTTGCAATATTGGAGCATTTTTCATACTTATTTTAATACCCTCGTTGCAAACATCATCAGTCCAGGCAACAAAAAACTACATTAATGCTTCTGTATGTGTAATAACCAATACCATCGTGCCTTGGCAATCTCCAAGTATTTCATTAGGGGTAAGGAGTATTTGATGACATTTCTTTCTCTAAACAAGAAAATTTCTTTCGTCTTCTTTTTCTTCCTCCTCCTCCTCCTCCTTTGGTAGTATGTGTTCTGTACTAACCTGATCTTTGACAGGCATTTTATCACAATGATGCTTTCAGTTATTAGCATTTCTATTGACAGGTGGTAGAGAAATTAATATAGAATCTTCATCACGGTCTTCGTGATTTGCTCAAACAGGATGTGCCAGCTACATGAAGACTCATTCAAAACTCTCAGAGTTTAGAGGTTTTGGCATGAACCCTTGCCCTTTGTGTGGTTCCAGCTATTTTTTAGAAAAAATGCATCACAAGCAACATATTTGGCTAATTTCTCTGGAGATTCCCCCCCAATTCTGTTATTTTCTTCATTTCATTCGTTCCTAGACAAATGCAAAGTATAAAAAGTACAGTTTCATTGCCGTTTGCCTTTAAGATACTTAAGGCCCTTTTAATAAATTCCAATAGTAGGGAGTAACCCACTCTGAAATACCTTATACCCCTTTTGTCTGGGAAAAGGCTGCATTATACAGGCTGTTAAAAAATATCAGATGTTCATAAAGGAGACCTGATATAATTACTCTTTCTGTCAGAAATTCATTGGATACAGTACTAAAGCTGTTGAACCCATAGCAGCTGAATGTCTAGATTGAGGCCTCAGTCCCCATCTGTCTCAAAAACTGTATACTTAGTTCTTGTTTAGTGACCACAGTTAGGACCAGCAACTCAGTCATTAAGTGAAGTAGTTGCTAAATGGAGAATTATGTGACGGTTCTTGCATATGATTTTACTTGAGCCTTCCTGCTTACAGTATCAGAAGAATACAACTCCAGTTGTATGGTTGGGAAGGTCCCCAAATTTGATACTTGAGGAAGCTGGGTAAAAGGTTGGATCTTATAGTCCCTTTCCCTCACTCCAGTGCCCTCTGGAATGCTTGTCTTCATGCTGCAATAATTAGGAGGAGGAAATGAACAGATGCTTTAGATATTTACAATCTTTAGAGAGGAAGTGATTACAATACAGTAAGGCTTGAGTTTTGGTTTAGGATCACAATTCTTACAAGCTGATTTAGGATGTTGGGAATTATAATAATCTCTCTATATATTTTAAAATTGTCCCAAAGCAGAGTTTGAAGGCTATGTGGAAGGATGGTTTATAGCTAATGAATCCAAAGATTATTTAAATTATAGATTTCAAAAGAAATATGAGTGATCATGATAATAGATGATAAGACTTTTAAAATCAGATGTACACTGTCTTTATCTCAGATACATAGTGTGTATTCAGATTACGAGAGGAAATGGAAGAATGCTGTTGAACTGCCATCATTAATACTGTCTTTCAAAATATATTTTTTGTTACAGAGTGTTACTTCCTCATTCACAATATCTATGATACCTCCTGCAGCAAGTTTCTCACTCCAGTCAGAAGGACTTAGGATGAAATACTTTCAAAGCATACTAAAGTCAGATACAACATCTGTTAAGATGACGTCAGAACCTAGGACCTCTATGGGTACTGTGGAATATATGAAGGCTTTCCCGGATCAAGAGAACGATACAGCTGAGGGGAAATCAGAATTAGCATCTGTTCAAAGTCAAACTTCAATCTCCATGACCCAGGACCTACCCATACCTTGTAAAAAAGAAGATGTAGTGGTCTTGCATGAGTATGAAGGTGACGAGAAAGCTGAAATTACAATTGGGGTAAGGCCTGGACAGGAGTTAACCGTGACAGAACAACTCATGAAAAAGGAAAGGTATGGACAAGAGCTAACCGTGCCAAAACTATTCATGAAAAGGGAAATGTCAGACTCTAAACAATTGGAGCGTTTTCCTCATAGAAAAGAAGATGGCGTGGCTTTTTTAGATGACTTTATTGGTGATGAGGAAGAGCAGTTGAGATATGTGCCTTCTGCCTCTCACAAAAAAGAAGATGAGTTGGTGGTGGAGGATCTGGATGTCCCTAATGATTATCAAGAGCAGCTTAAGAGCACAGCTACACTGAATCCAACTGAAGAAAATAAAACTTCTACATCATTGAAAGACTCTGGAAAGACTTCCCCACAGAAAGAGCAACGATGTGGTATTTGCTAAAGATGAAGTTAGCAATTTACCGTCATAAGAGAGGAAATAGCAATAGTAGTACTATTAGTATTTAGGATTAAGTAACATTAGCATTATTAGCATTAGCATTATTAACATTATTAACATTATTATTATTAGTAGTATTAACAGCATTTGATCTAGCACATCTGCATGACTTCCTAGTAGCAATTTCTTTGTGTTATTCTGTATACTTTTTCATGCTTGTTTACCTAGCTTTTACAAATGTTTCTGAAATAATTGTTTATTTTTCATTATTTTATAACTTAGATGTACAAACAATTTGAAAAGAACTGAATTTTAAATTATTTATGCTTTGTAGCTAAATTGAGTTGAGACCATCTTCCTATGCAAGACGAAATATGTAGCTCTAACCTTTATCTTCATTTTTTGCTACTGCACAATAGGACTATTCTAAGTGTCAAATTTTGTTCATCATATGGTGCACATATTCAGCTAATTTAAGGTGACCAGACTCCCGATTTTCACGGGACAATCACGCTTTTGCACAATTTGTCCCACGTCCCGGGACATTCTTAAAAACTCCCTGATTTTTGTGACCGGACCCAGAAGTAAGCCTGCCCCGCCCCCAGCCCTGTATACCCATCCCAGCCGGCTGGTATTTTGTTCCTTCTGTCTCCCCGTTGCTCAGAAAAGCAACTTCGGGAAGGTCCTTTGCTAGCAGGCAGGTTCTAGAACACCTGCAGCCACCAAAGGACCTTCCCAGAGTTGCTTTTCTGAGCAACGGGGAGACAGAAGGGACGCAATCTCCTTTCATTCTCCCTCTGCCTCATTCACTTGTTCAGGCAGCAGAAAACGAAAGAAAATCGCATAGCCGAGAACAAAGGAGCCTGCAGCCTCCTTCATTCAAATGTTCAGGAGCGGGGATGAGGGGGGGGGGGCTTTCTCGCATGCCTTCTTTCTCTGAAGCCACACTGGATTCAGCAAACCGGGCAGCGTGTGCCCTTGGGATTGTGCAACAGCTGAAGAACAGGAGGCAAGAATTTGGGTGCTGCACAAGGCCACGGGCACGCCCTACCCTCTTCTCTCTGATAGCCACCTGGTTAAAAAGGAGGTGGCAACTCTGCTGGGTCGGAGCCCATCCAGGAAGACGAGGAACGCAAGGGGGATCCCTCCCCCCGCAGATGGGCTCCAGACCAGCGGAGCCTCCTCCTCCTTTTTAACCAGGCGGCTATCAGAGAGAAGAGGGCAGCTTGTACCCATGGGCTTATGCAGCAGCCAAAGATCACCTGGTTAAAAAGGAGGAAGAGGAGGCTCCGCTAGTCCAGAGCCCATCTGCGGGGGCAGGGATCCCCCTCGCATTCCTCATCTTCCTCAATGGGCTCCTCCTCCTTTTTAACCAGGTGGCTATCAGAGAGAGGAGGGCAGCACAAAGGAGGAGCAGAACGGCCTTAATCATGTCGAGCTGCCCAGTCAAAAAACCCTTTCCTTCTGTAGAAAAGAAAAGAGGGGGGTGAATTCGAGAGACCGACTGAAAGAGGGAATCTTCAGCCAGGGCACCCTTTGCTCTGCCACAGCAACCTTTTCAAGCAGGATCAGACTAGTTTGAAAGCCTCGCCTTCTATTTCGGCGGGGAAATTCCCTGCCGCCCAGGCTCCATCCCGCAGAAAAAATCCCCTTCGCCAAAGCTCGAGAGGCAAGCGCTGCCTCCGCCTGCCAGAATCTCTGGAGAGAACTTTGCAACTAGCTAAGGAGTGGCGATCAGCGGACTTGAGCATTTGCACACATTCAGCCAAGGTCCTGCTGAGCCCCGCAACTTTGGACGACCCTATGGATTTTACGATGGATGTGCACCCCTGGGAGGTGCTGAAGAAAGACAGGCAGCTCAGCCTGATCCAGGACGACAGGCGTGACACACACACAGAGTGGGAAACACACACACACACACACACAGGGAGGGAGGGAGGAGAGACACAGAGAGAGAGACACAGAGAGACAGATACACAGAGAGAATGACAGAGAGAGAGAGACGGAGGGAGATAGAGACAAAGAGCCACACAGAGTGAGAGAGAAACAGATACAGAGAGAGAGGGGGGGATTTAAGAAACTTCAGAGTGAATCCAAGAAGAGGGAAGAGATGGAGGACTGGCTTTTCGCTCTGATTTCTGAGCCCCCAGCTGTTAGTGATGGAGAGGACAGCTCATTCTGTGGCGTTTTTAAAAAGTCCTGTTTTTTTTTTTTTTAGCACAAAAGGAAAAATCTGCAAAAAGTCACAGGTAGCCCCTGGGATTGTTCCTCACAAAGCATCATGGTCGCAGAGAATGCAAATGAAGGTGTTTATCTCCCCGCCCGTGTCCTTCTATTCAAATCAGAGTCATGCTGAGTCCCATTCAGAGGGCGGAGGGGCGCTGTGCTTTTTTGTTTTGTTTTACCTATGTTCTCACAACTATGCAAAGGTGGGTTTTGTGCTACAAGGATCTTTCTTTCTTTCTCTGTCTGTGGTTCCGATTGCAGTTCCTTCGGATTAAAGCACCGTTTCTCATTCCTTGCAAAATGGCAGAGCTGCCTCCCTCCCCTTTCCTTGCAGCACCCTCGGTTGCAAAATGTTCCCCTGATTTGGTTTATAAGTTCGCAGCAATACGATCCAACAAATAGGAAAGTTTTAATAAGATCTACTGACTTTATTTGGTCTCTGCTGCCCCCCACCCCGCCCCCTTAGCCTTTGGGTTTTGTCCCCTCCCAAGGAGAGAGTCCCCTCCCAAGGGAAGGAGAGGAAGGAAGGAAGGAAGGAGGGGGGAGGAAAAGAAGAAGGGAGGGGGGGAGAAGATGGAAGGAGAAAAGATGGAAGGAAGGAGAAAGAATAGAAGGAGGAAGGAGAAGGAGGAAGATGGAAGAAGAAAGGAAGGAAGAAAAAGAAGAAGGGAGAGAGAAAAGAGGGAAGGAGGTAGGAAGAGAAGGGGAAGAGGGAAAGAGCAGAAAGGTAAAGAGAATGAAGTTGATAGGCAAGAGGAAGGAGGAAGGAAGGAAGAAAGAAAGAAAAAGGGAGAGAGAGGCAAGAGGAAGGAGGAAGGAAGGAAGAAAGAAAAAGGGAGAGAGAGGAAAGAAGAAAAGATGGAACTAGAAAGGAAAGAAGGGAGGGAGGAAAGGGGAAGACAGGGAAAGAGCAGAAAGACAGAGAAGGTGAAGGTAGATAGGCAGAAGGAAGAAGAAGAATGAAATAGGAAGGAGGGAAGGAGAAAGGATGGAAGGAGGAAGGAACAGAAGCGAAGGGGAAGAGAGAGATAGAAAGAGCAGAAAGACAGAGAAGGTAGATAGGCAAAAGAAAGGAAGCTGAAAGAATGGAAGGAGGAAGGAAGAGAAAAAGAGGAAGGGAGTGAGTGAGGAAAGAGAGGATGGAAGGAGAAAGGAAGGAAGAGAGGGAAAGAGCAGAAGACGGATAAGGTGAAGGTAGATAAGCAAGAGGAATGAAGGAAGGAAGAAGTGAGGTGTCTCGAGGATGGGGAAAACGTTTAGTGACCAAAGTTACAATGGCATTGAAAAAAGTGACTGATGACCATTTTTCACCCTTAGCGACCGTTGCGACCATTTTTGCACACTTAGCGACCGTTGCAGCATTCTCATGGTCATGTGATCTAAATTTTGTTTGGCAACAGATTCGTATTTATGATGGTTTCAGTCCTGGGGTCATTAATCGCCTTTTGTGAGCTTTTGACAAAATATAAATTTTTTAATCAAGGCCCCCCCCCCCCCCCAATGGTGTCCCTCTTTACCAATCTGAAAGTCTGGTCACCTTAGTCTATGGAGATTCTCAGTCATTCAGGTCATGGCTGTCCCAAAGGTGTTTTTTCAAGAGGCACCTGGACTTTCTGGTTTTTTCTTTGAAGATGTTGCGCTTCTCACCCAAGACGCTCCAGAGCTGAAGAAGCTTCTTGCATGAGAAGCGAAACATCTTCAAAGAAAGAGAAAAAAAAAGTCCAGTTGCCTCTTGAGAAAAAAAAAGGCACCTTTGGTCCAATGCCCAGAGGGGGCAGCCGAGAGCAGCGATCGAAGAAAGGAAGCCGTGGCAGACGGACGCTATCTGTTTCTAACCGCACCGCGGCGGAAATGCTAGTGCTTGGCTTATGCTTCCGGGTCAAGAGGGAAATGTTTGGCCAGTCTACTACCCACGTGGGAAGAACTGGCGTGGATTTATCGTTAGCGGGAAGGATCGGAGATGTGCGCCGGCGGTTGATCGCGCATTTGGTAGATCCTAGATCCCCAGCTTCACACGTCTTCATACTTCCGGAACTGCTGCTTGGACTGGCAGTGGATTCACCCCCACCGTCTCTGCCTAGAGGTGGGCACACCAGGTAGATCTTTAATGCGCGATCCCTGAGAGAGTGGAAGCTGCATGGGTTTAGGATTGCGCTGCGCGGGCTCCCTGCAAAGGATGGGCGTCAGATTTCCCGGTCTTTCTACAGAGACTGTCGGGTGGCTGAAAGATGAGGATTGGAGACTTGTCTGATTTCCACGAGGGACTGAGCTGAGTTTTGAATTTTGAACATAAGAGCGTGTTCTCGCTTCCTTGAATTGTGGTAGAGTGCTTGCGTATTACCCTACTATACAATCTAGCGAGTATAGATTGATACATTTTGGTATGCCCCATGTGACACGTTTGATGGTGGCTTAAGGTGGGCTGTGCTGTAGCGTGTCCATTGGTCTGGTTTGGTATTACGAATCAAGACAATTGGTTCATGTTGGGCAAATCATGCATAAGGCAATATGATGTAGGGCTGCCTTTCATTAGTATAGCCTTTACTATCATTGTACATCATGTATACAACAAAATTGGTTAGTAACCAAACATTGAATAAATTATGTCCATGGCTTTATTGCTACTCAAGTGGTATAAAAATTGCAGGTAAGTTGTTTTGGTAGATAATTCATCACGCTGGTGTTCTCTTTAGTGGTCACTTATGTTTCCCATCACCCTTCTCTATCACAGCATTGGCTAGATATGATAAAAGTTTAAGACATCTTGAAGGGGCATCTGGTTAGGAAGATTGATTTAATACTTGTTGCATCTGTGGAATATTTTAATTGTTATTTTTTTTCCTCCACAGGAGTGTGAAACAATGACATCCCTTGCGCATCAGCTGAAGCGCCTTGCGCTTCCTCAGAATGATCCCAGCCTCTTATCTAGAAGTGAAGCGGCTTCATTGCTCTTTGATTGTAAAGAAGCTGCCAGTATTGACAGAGAGACTTTTTTTGCAATAGGTAAGTGTGGCTTTAAAAACATGGCCAACTACAAGGATGATCTTGGTTGCCCAGCACTCTGTAAATTTGCCACTGATGCTTCCTTTCCCTGGCTGAAATAGTTAAAAGAAAAATAAATGATGCTGTTTTTGAATGTTTTAAAAATAGCGTAAAATCACAGATTATTCTTTCTTTATGGTTAAATCAAGCACACAAATATAGTTACCAGGAATAAATAAATCATATGCACGCATATACACGCCATGTACATGCTTGTCTTGATGAAAGCATTTGTGGACTTTTGATAAAATTATTCATAAATTTCCTTTAAAGAAGAGTGAGACAAATTATGCCTTGAATTTCAAGCATTTTCCATTGTCGTGATTAGAAGATTAAGTGGGGTTCTTTAAATTTAATCTTGTTTATAATCCAAACAACGTAACAATATTAAAGAAATTACATTCTCATGGATTATTATTATTCTGCTACCCACAGAAGAAAAATAAAACGGTTACAATAGCTTATGTTATTAATGTAAGTAAGTATGTGCAACATCCATTATACTCTTTTAATATTATCACTAATGTAAATCTTTTTTTTCTGTGTAATTAGTTACTGTTAATTTTTGTCTAATTAGTTACTTAAGTCCTGCCAAGCATGCTTCATATATCTGAAGAGTATATTCAATAATATTGTATTCTGTAAATAGTTCATAATAAATTTGTGGTCTACAAATGATTGAAAAATGCTTGGTTTTCAGAGAAGATGAGTAACATGTAGTAAGTTTAATAAATGAGTTAATGTTTAATGTATGAGCTAAACATAGGTAAGTTCTTAGTAAATTTAAATTATTAATTGAGTATAATAGTAGTTTGGATAGCTCTGTAATGGTTCTGTGTTTTGATAATTAAAATAGGAACTGATTTGTAAGCTTGGTTATGTCAGCCTTCTTTAAGTTTATGCGTTAGAATTACTGTTTGTCATCCACACAACTTCATTTTCAAGAAAGTCAGAATAAAAAAAAATTATATTGTCTGCACTACCTTTAAAAACCCCTCTATTAATTGGTAAAACTATTTCTGACAACTTTCACAGGGTGCACTGGCTTGGAAGAGCTGATTGGGATTGACCCGTCCTTTCAGATATTTGAGACAACACTTTTCAGTCAAATATCTAAAGGTTTGGAACGCAGTGTCCAAACTAAAGCAATAAACCAGCAACTCGATGAAAATATTTCATTGTTCCTGATTCACTTGTCTCCATATTTCATGCTTAAGCCTGCACAGAAATGTCTTGAGTGGCTGATTCACAGGTAATTCATTCATACGTCTCTGATATCTTACTGCTTGTTGTGTGGATGTCCTTAGATTCAAGCCCCTCCAAGCATTCTTAGGATGTGTTACTTTATTAAATAGTATTTGGAAGCACTGTACACAACTATTGTATATGGCACAGTTTTGGATTTAGTAATATTTCATCATGAGGGATAGTTAAGAATAGTATTTCCTTTCTCTATCAAACCAAACTGGTTCCAATGTATTTTTCTCTTTCTCGTGTTTTTTTTCTTTTCTAATCTTTCCCTTCCGTTTATTTAATTGAAATGCTCTTGCACATAATATACTCTGAATTTCTCACCAGTGACTACCTATCTTCCTAGTTTTAATTCTCACAGGAGAAGTGGTGTCTCCTCCACTCACCAACTTTTCTCACTTCAAAAGATCAGCCAGAGCTCCAAAACTATTTTAAAGAGAAAAAGCAAAGATGAAAATTTAGCAGTTTGGTACAGGTAGTCCTGTACTGAAATTGCAACCATAATTGAGCCCAAAATTTATGTTGCTGAGAGCAAAAAGGGTTGTTAAGAGAGTTGTGACACATTTTACGTCTTGCCACATTTATTAAGTGAATTGCTGCTGTTGTTAAATTAATAACAAGGTTGTTAAGTGAATCTGGTTTCCCCATTGGCTTTGCTTGTCAGAAGATCACAAAAGGTGATCATATGACCCCAGGACACTGCAATTGTCATAAATGTGAGTCAATTCTCAAGCATCTGAATATAAATCATGTGATCATGTGACCATAGGAATGCTGCAATGATCAAAAGTGTAATTGGTCATAAGTCATTTTTTTCAATGCTGTTGTAACTTGAACAGTCTCTAAGCAAAGTATTGTAAGTTGAGAACTGCCTGCAGCATAGATTGTATCATATTACGCCCATAATTATCTGAAATGATAACTTCTTTATCTAATTCTCTGTATGTTCTGATTGTAGGTTTCATATTCATCTGTACAATCAAGACAGTTTGATTGGCTGTGTATTGCCTTACCATGCGACAAAGCTGTTTGTGCGAGTTATCCAACTTTTAAAAATTAGCGACCCAACTCATAAATGGCACTGGTTGCATCCAATTCAGGTAAAGTAGTGGAAGATAATATAAATCATCTGTATAATGCTGTCTATATCGCACAGAGTATTTCTGTGAAGCATTATTATTTGTGTATCTATCCTCTTTTCTGTATTTATTTTACTTAAATGCAAGGTATACTAGAACAAATCAATAAATTAAAAACCCATTGATTTGGATTATTCTTACAGTTTTTTGTTTTTCCTGATTTATTTTCTGCTTTATAACATCTTTTATGATTGTTAACTAGTCAATCAATAGTTTTCAAGTCAATAAAAAACATTTCAACTTTCTTGTGTTTCTAATTTGTGACTGAATTACTTATTAGTAATCATTACTGCATTTTAGCAGATTATAGCAGCATATATGCTGATACATACATGCTCTCTTTAAAATAAAATTTTATGGTAGTTATTTGAGATGAGTTACAATGAATATGTGAGCCACCCAGAGAGACCCAGTGATTGAATATGGCATGTGGAAAAAATAGCATTGGTTTTGAAAATATATGTGCTTAAATTAACTTTGAAGTTTTAAACTAAATACCACGAACTGGTTTTATCTCTGTTTTTAACATTGATTATCTAGTTCAGTTTAACAACTTCAATATATGGGGACTCCTAGAATTGTTCAACCAGCAGGCTGACTGGGGAATTCTGGGATTTGAAGGCTGCACATCTTAAGTTGCTGAGGTTGAAGAACATCTATCTATTTATCTTTTCTCTTTTGGTCTCTCTCTCTCTCTCTCTCTCTCTCTCTCTCTATCTCTATCTCTCTCTCTATCTCTATCTCTATCTATCTCTATCTATCTCTATTTATCTCTATCTCTATCTCTCCCACAGAAACCAGGAGTCCCTCTTGCACGAGGAACTTTGATTACACACTGCCACAAAAATTTGGGTTTCATGGATTTCCTATGCAACTTAGTGACTAAATCTGTAAAGGTTGGTGAATGGTTCCTATGCATGGTTGGTGTGATAACCTGCTTCTCCCTCCCTCCCTCCCCACCCCTCAACCTTTAGTTAAATAGTTGAATACTAAAAATAAAAATAAATTAGGACACAGAAATTGATTGAATGCAATAGAAATTATTGCAACTAAGTTAACCTACTAAACAAAGCTATCTTGAAAATTATTAAACTGTCCAACTACAGATATGTTTAGCCACGCCAGCATGATTCCCCCCCCCCCAATGAGGTTATTTCTCTTTTGAATTCCTAACTTTAAATACAGAAGTAACATTCTTTTATCAAACATGCAGTAATATTGCCTGTATGTATTTGTATTTCATTGGGTGCAGTTCTGTACTCCCCCCCAAATGAAAGGCCTCACATATCACCTTGTACTTCTTATGGGAGCTATATACTACTTATCTCCCTTACCCATGTGATTGTTCATTAGATTTTTATCCTGCCTGTATAGGAGCACAAGGTGGCATTCATAGTGTATTCTCCTCCATTGCCCCATAGCAGTACCCTTTTTTTGGTAGATTGGCTGACAGATAATGCCTGGCCCAAGTCACCTAATGAACTTCCCCAGCTAAGGTAGACTATAACTTGCACTTTTTGTTCACCATTGTTCAACATTCACAATCATGTTCACCATTACACCACACTGGTGGAACAACTCAAAGTGGGAATAGATAAAACATATTGTATTTATAAAAATGTGTGGTTTGATCGACCTTCCTTCCTGCCCCTCCCTCCCTTCCTTCTATCCCTCCTTCCCTTCCTATTATTTACACTATCCTTATCCCAAATGTATTTTTTTCTTTCCTCCAGGTCTTTTCACAATACCCAGAGAGTTCATCAGAGATGAGAGTCCTGCTGACTTTTTATGCTTCTACAGTTGTATCTGCTCTTGGGGCTGTAGCAAATGTCACAGACATTCTTGTCTCCAGATTGCTTCCATATATCCAAAAGGTACCTGATCACTCAGCTGTCATTATACATTCTGCTTATAAGTTAAATAAAGTAAGACAATGCAATAAAGGTGTATTTCCCAATTTTGAACAGTTTAGCTACTCTCCTAGTCTATCCTAATTTGGCCTTTTGATCTATACCCAAGAGATTTTCGATAACGAATAAAGCAACAATAGATGTATTTCTGAAAATCCTGGGCCTTCCCCATTATCTAGTGCTATTTGTGTAGATCTAAATCAGGGGTATCAAATTCACGTTGTCAAGGCAGCATCACATGTCGTATTGGGACTTTTTTCCCTTTCACTAAACCAGGTGTGGGTGTGGCCAGCATGTGATTCATCCAGGCCATAGGCCGGGAGTTTGACATCCCTGATCTAAACCTTTTATGACATGCTGTGCTATATTCCTTTCAAAGCCCTCATACTTACATCATCAAATATATTTTTACTCCTTTTCCTTACTACAGGGTTTGAAATCATCCTTGGTGGACTTCAGAGCTGCAACGTATATGATCATATGTCAGTTAACTGTGAAGGTGACAATGGAACAATCACTGGTTCGTTCCTTGATGTTGCTGATTAGTAAGACTTTGACCAAAACACACTCTCTTGTCAAAGACGGGCTTTGCTGCTTGATAGTTCTTCTACAGAGCCAGAAGGAAGAAGGACTTGGGAAAAAGTAAGGAAAATAAATGTTGGGGGGGGGGGGTTGAGGGAGGGTTGCATGTGTTTTTCTATCATCAGCAAGTGAAGTGTTTTTTTAAAAAAAATTCTATTTGGTGCAATTAGTTTGTTTTTCTGTGCTTGTATTCTTTGCTTAAAACGCAATTGGTTTTCTCTATTAATGGGGTTTACAGATAAAATCAAAAGGTAAATTATGGATACATTTGAGGCTTAGCACTAAGGATATTTAATACAAAATTCAGCTTTTGATGTTCTTAACATGTATTTCATTATTGAACTTATGGAAGCACTTTCACGTGTTATTTGTAAAGTTTATTCTAGAAACTCTTAAGGCATCTTGGGGTATTTGTGGAAGGATTCATTCCTTAACATCAGGGGTCTCCAACCTTGGCCACTTTAAGACATGTGGACTTCAACTCCCAGAATTCCTCAGCCGCTGCTGAGGAATTCTGGGAGTTGAAGTCCACAAGTCTTAAAGTGGCCAAGGTTGGAGACCCCTGCTTAACATCATTTCTTTTAAGAAACTCACGGCCAGCTTTGCTGTTTGGGAGGTCCTGTTAACTACTTTTACTGTGTTTTTTATACAGGCCATATGTTCATCTGTGTAATGTACCCAATCTGATTGCCATTCTTCATGAAATCTCAGCAGTTCACGATGTCAGTCCAATTTTACATTATCTGCTGCCCCATCTAGTTCATTCAGCTATTTATGGAAAAGCAGGTATATTCATCTGTGCTCCATCTTTTCACTTATGCATCTCTTCCTTGTATACATAAAGCATATAAAATCCTGCATGACACGGAGAAGGAAGAGAAAAGGGCATTTTTCTCCATTTCTCAAAATACTGAAGACTGAAACTCAATGGAAGATTTAATATAAGCAGAAGTCTGTAGATAATTAACTTCAGGAATTTATTGCCATAGATGGTAATACAATGATGGCCACGAACTCAGATGGCTTTTAAAAAAATGGATAAATTCACAGAGGACAGGCTGGTCAAGGGCTACTTGTTTTGTAGATTCAGTGTTAATTACAAGTGGAAGAGTGCATCTTCAAAATATGAACTGCAGTTAAATGAGATGGTGTTAATGATAGGTCTCTGACTCCTGCTGACAAAAATTCCAGAGCTATCTGACTGGTAATTCTGGAATACAAAATGTTGGATGAGCCTTGGCTTGGTCCAACAGGACTATTGTTGGGTTCTGCTAATGAGATTTTACTATTCCTTTTAAAAGCATGATTCTTTGAAAAGGTAAGAACAAAGTAAGGGGCATGTTAGCTTTATATCATCCAACCTCAGATAACACAGGAAAGAAAGAGTTACATTCTGCTATAATAAATGGGGTAAGGTTGAATCAGAAAGATTCAGTGGCAGTCATTATTTTCTTTATGGCATCTACTTGTTTTCAGAGATGGAAGAAGGATCCAACACAATTGATAATCAAATCTACATTAAACATCTAGAAACTATACTTACAACTATACCGCTGGAAAAAGATTTGGATCATTTATTGGCTTGGTAAGCTACAGTCTTAATCTATGGTTTCATATCCCTGGTTTTCATGTCACAATTTAATTTGTCAGATATTAATTTTTCATATTCTTTGAAAAAGTTGTGAAAAACAATATTAGTTCTATGTAAAGAAATAATTGTTTCCCTTTTTTCCAATTTCAGTAAGTTTCTGGAGGATTATATTTCCTATGGTGTAAAGAATGGTTCTGAAATTAATAAAGCTGAAATTAATAAAGAAGTACTTCCTCTAATCAGACTTTTTGAAAGAAAGTAAGTAAAACAAAATAAAACAGACATATGTATTTGATAAAGTCATAACATTGGTACTAGAATTAATGTGTGACTTTTTAATCTAGAAGTATAAATCTGTACTGTTTAGATTTTATTCCACACTCTTACTGGGGATGGAAATAAAATATTTATACAAAGACTATATAGATCAAAATTAACCTTTATTAAAGAAGATAATATTAAAAGAGATCAAAATAGAGGTGAAGCCAACCAATTAATGCTTTATTCCCAAGTCATTTCAGGCCTGTCCAGATGATACATACCGCTGCTTCAGCTTTCTTGGGTAAAACAGATTTTGCTCCATTGTGAAGAATGAACAGAATCTAGAAATAGAAAGTCAAATCTAGTCTGACCTCTCCAGCAAGTCTGTCACCACTTTGATCCCTGAGAGCAAAGCCAAAGTCACATTGATTTCTCAGCGATTGTTTTAAAAAAATAATCTGCATGATTTTTAATATTTTAATATGTTTTTCCTATTTCTTTTATAACATGTAAACTTCCCAAAGTCACCTTATAGGAAAGGTGGGTATCATAAAAATTTAATAAATAAAATAAATAAAATTTCTCAGCTCCTCAGATCACCCCATCAAGCCTCAACCAACCTCAGCTGTTACGCTGATCAAGGCCGATTAAAATAAAATAAAACTTCAGGGCAAGATGCAAGATAGTACTTTAGTCAAGTTGCCCAGGGGAATATGAAACACTTGACACAACTCAAAACCATAGCATTCTGTTCCACTTTCAAAGGAAATTTCAGTAGAATTCTTGCTCTGGTTTGAAGTATTTTTGCACATCCAGGTGATCCACCCATTTCAAAGCCAACTTCAGAGGTAAATCAAGGTAGGCTATGGAGTTTGAGTTTCAGTCATCTTATTCAGAAGGGTAAAAAAATTACATTTGAGGCTTCTATTTACATTGTGAGCTACCTCACACCAATTTCAGTACTAGTCAGATGAAGGAACACATATAGAATGTTACTCTGCTGCTGAAAACCAGGTTCAGAACTATTGTATCCAGACTTCCATGTAAGGGTCCAATTATGGAACATAATATTTGGCCTACCTTTTTGCCTTTTTAGTGGATTATTGTTTAATTTATGGTTTCCTTCTTAATGTCACCCAAATTCTCAGAAACTGGGCTATGTAAATAAACATATAAACAAATGAACAATACAATGAGAATTAGAAGGTAGGCTCAAATCCCTTATATTTTTCTTGAATTCATACAACTTCTCATTTTTTATTTATTTAAAAATAAATCAATATCCTGATAGTAACTTCATAGTAACTTAACAACAAAAATTGAAAGAAATATTGCATACAAAATAGTTGAAAAAATTAAAACGCAAAATCAATATTAAAATACAAGAGGTGTCTTCTAGTAATAATTCCAAGTTAGCAAGTTAAAATTTATTTGGTACCAAACCATAACAATTATCAATAGCTTCACAGCTCTCCTAATCAGGAAGTTTTTAGAGCTTCAGAATTAGAGTGTCACACAGACTTCTAAGACAGGGGTTCCCAACCCACCAGTCTATGGACCAGTACCTCTGTGTGGCATGCCAGAAAGCAGGCAGCACACAAAACCATGCTCCCTCCAGCCTGCAGAAAAACTTCTCTCCATGGAACTGGTCCCTGGTGCCCAAAAGGTTGGGAACCACTGATCTAAGGAATGAAGAAAGAAGGAACTGAATGTTGTGTTTTTTCCAGTTTCTATCAGGCACTTCTTTTTCTAGGTCAAACCTTTGCTTTTTGATCTCTTAAATCCATATAACTCTCTTCACTGAGTTTGTTTTTATTAATAGTCTGAAAGCAGCTTTATCTTTCCTGAAATATGTAATGAAAGTTCCCTGAGAACAAAAATTAGCAGTTTGGCATTTTCAAGATTTCCAAAAATATTCTCAACGGCTTTCTCTGGCTGCTGAGAACTTCTACAAGAAAACCAACTTCTTGCACAGTGTTGGTAATCTTGTACCAAATATGTAATTGTTTATTTTTAATCCCATGTTTAGTCTTTTCACAAATGACTCAAGACATTTATTTATAAGTCTTAGGAATTTGTGTACACAAAATGTATTTATTCATCAAATTTATGTGGCCAGCCATCTCATGAAAAAGTGACTCTGGGTAGCATATACCAGACATAAAACAAGTCTTTGAAATAATATATAAAGAAGCATGCTTGGTTTTCCCAGAGTTCCATATGGATTCTTTTCTTTGCCTACCGCAGGTACTCTAGAACGCTAGATTTGGTACTGGAGAAATATCTGAAGAACATCAGAGATCAGAAGGAGCAAGATCTTTTCCACCAATTCATTTCTCTTTCAGTGAGCGGTGGTAAATACCAGGTAAGTCAATCCTAAGACTAATAATTAAGATTTCTTCTTTTTAATTTGTTGACACTTCGGCATTAAGACCAGTTAGAGCATTTCCTAAAATAATTTAATCATGGACTTTTCTCTTAACGGTATTGACAAAAAAATGACCTTGTGATACATTTACTGCCATTCTTAACAGAACAACAGTTTGTTGTCGAGATGTGGTAATGTGAACTTTTTTTAAAAAAAGTAATACCATCTAATTTGCATCCAATGGCTATAAAAAGACTGCTCTTAACGGCATATAAATCACTGATAGACAAAGTTACCGCCAAAAGTTTATCAAGAATTGCCACACCTTCAAGTTGGCATGCTTGAATAAGTACTCTGTAATCTAGTATCAGGTTTCAGCATTTTAGCATATTTTCCCCTTTATGTATGAATTGGAAAAGAAAGTTTTAAAAAACCCAAAGCAATACATGGTCCATAAATCACCTTAAAATAGTTAAAACAACTTTTCCTGACATCTTTTGAAGTGATTAATTATAGTTCCTGATTCATTTAAGGGAAATTCTATTTAATGGCTTTATCCTGGCTTGTATGCAGCCCGACCCCATGTAAAGTGAAAGAGCATAATAAAGAATATAAACTGGCAGCAAATTATGGTACAGCTAAGCAGTATACTTGCTATTTTCCCCCTGAAATATGTCTGTGTGTTGATATATAGTTGCATGTTTATCTATAGAAAATGACTAAGAAATAAGCTCCCTGATCTTTCAGGGGAGCAGAAGTAGAACTGCAGCCTGATTGATTATACTTTGTATTCCTAGTTTCTAGAAGATTCAAATACCTCTCTGCTCCTTAGTTTGAATCATTCACAGCCAGCAGTGAGAGTCCTGGCTGTTCAACATTTGAAAGAAATAATTGAAACATCAAAGGTTGGTTGTCTTGTTTGGTTCTTAATTAAGGTTTTTTTTTCTGAACGTTTAATATGCTTTCTAATCAGAAGGCCTCTGTTACTAGCAGTGAGAAAAATAGGGATATTGGGAGCAGGGTTGCCCAAGTTGCATACGTTTTGAGGGCCACACCAGGTTTTGGAAGTCATATCAAGGACTGCACTTTGGTAAAGCCAAGTCATATTTTCAGATGTTTTTGTCAGATTTTTTAAAGAGTAAAATAGATACCTTTCAAAGCAAATGTAAGATTTATAATTTTCATTTTGCCCCTATGCACTCTGGAGGAACTCTTGAAGCCATATATGGCCTCCAAGTTGTCGTTTTTGTACCTCTTCTTTATAGTAATCCAAAGCAAATTCTCAATCCTTTTCTGTCGAATCTAAACTGTACATTCCATTACATAGCTGTTTGTACAGCATTGTTAAATTTCCACTGACTTCATGTTGACTAAATAAAAGATGTGGCGAAGTTCTACCTAATGAACCCAAACAAATCAGAACTCTGAGACTGGAACCTTCCTCAAAGGACTTCTTTATTGGGTACATCATATTGGCATGATGAAATGTAAAACCAACTCTAAATATTCCCCACAATTTCAGTATAATTAAAATGATCCCCTCCCCAAATGTCACCAGTCACATTGTCTAATTAAGTTAATTGATGGGATTCTTAGGTACTCCCCCTCCTCCTTCATCTGACACCTGTGGAGATGACCTTGGTTCCCACAAGATATTTCTGTGTTGTTCCCTTTAAGACATTCAGGACTCTTCTATACCCCCTGCACACTGTGTGCCAACTGAGAAACAAAAAAATAGCTTTGGATAGGTTTGGTTGACAAGATGATCTTTTATAAACTTGAACAATAATTAGAGTAGGTCACTACTACAAATGTGGTAATGTCAGAAAAACCTTTGTACTCATTTGTACTCTCCAGTTATTGTGCGCTGTATATAATGTATATCTACAAAAGTAGAAATGGGAATCTAGGACAATTTTCAGCTGTCATGTATAAGAAGGATTGACATTACCTTATTTTATTTATTTTTATCCTGTCTTCATTATTTAAAAAAAAATAACTTGAGGTGGTGAACATACCTAATACTCCCTCCTCCTATTTTCCCCACAACAACAACCCTATGAGGTAGGTCAGGCTGTGGACGAGAGTGACTGACCCAAAGTCACCCAGCCGGCTTTCATGCTTAAGATCAAATTAAAACTCAAGGTCTCCTGGTTTCTAGCCTGATGTCTTAACCACTATACCAACTAGTTTATAAATGGTTCAGCCATAATTCTTATGATTCCCAGATTCATAACTTAATGCAATGGGTGGTGATGATGATGATTTAAATAGTTTTATATGGAAACAAGTTGGATTTTTCCAGAGATGCTGAATTCATGATATTACATTTTTAATACCTTTTTAATGTTCATTTCCTTCATGATTTTTATTTTTAGGAGGGCTTTGATGACTCTTTCATACAAGAAGCAATTGTAGCACGACTCAAAGATGATAATTTAGATGTGGTTATGTCATCTCTACATACACTAGATGTAAGTGTTGATCCATTGGAAGGCCAAAAATAAGTGGTACTTTGAATGAATTTCTTCCAGAAGCTTCAGGGATAGCATTCCCTCCCATTTTATCCCTCTAAAAGTGAGATAGATTGACTGTGATAGTGTCCATTGAGTTTCCATTGCTGAATCTATGTCTAGTAATGTTGCAATATTTTGACTACTGTACCACCGTGACGGGACACCCATCTCTAAAAAAGAATTCCTAGGGTCTATCTATAATAAAATGATAGCATGTTAAAGCAGATTCCCTGCTTCTCTTCTCTGGCTGAAATTCTGTATTCTCTTACTTGGGAATAAATCCAATTGCAGTCAGAGGGAAATTGGATATGTAGAGTAGTGCTTTAAATTAGTACTGCCTGAGACAAAATCTGAGGAGAGAAAACTTGAAACCAACAGAACAGATAAGACATTTAACTTATTCTGGATAAGCAGGTTAGTTTCAATTTTACAGAGCTATAACTCTATCATCAAAGTAAGATTTTTCTAAGGGACAGAAAAATCCTTAAGGCACACAAAATCTAAAAGAGAAAGCAGAATCACTAAATCTGTTTTGATGCTAGATTCATTTATGTTATATTTTAAAAATACTTTATTTTTTTTAAATACACATATTGTGAACATTTTTGGATAGGATTCTGTATTACATTGCTCTATGTGTTCTATGCAATTTTGTGCATACAATTACCACATTATTTCTTAAATTTTATTCTAGAGTGCCTTGGTTCATTTGAATATATTTAGTGAACAAATTGGACTCAGTCTATTGTCTCTGTTTGAAAGAGCTGATCTCTCAAAGGATAAAAAATGGTAAGTGATAATTTTTACATCTTTCTGTCTCAATTTTATATTTATACCGTATTTTTTGGAGTATAAGACCCACCGGAGTATAAGACTCACCTTAATTTGGGGGGAGGAAATCAGGAATACTGTATATCTGCATTAATAAGTTCATTCATTAGATGTGCAGGAGATTTTGCAATGGTAAGCAGTTAGGTACATGATTCTTCCATATACTATGAACTGAGATTTGTGTTTTCGAGTAAAAGGTTGCCTAAAAAAATTCAAAACAAAATATGGTAATACATTGATTAAGAGATCCACTATGGAAAGAGGTAAGGTGGTACTAAACAATGGTGGTTCCCTTTGGCAGTTAATTTTAAACATCATGAAAGAACAACAAGTTGGTAGTTACTATTGCTGTCTTTGTGATGCCAGGGAAGGAGAAATATGTTAGATATACTATTCTGGGTTCCAATTTTAATAACAAGCTCCATCAGAGAGGGGAACCTTCTCTCTTTTTTCTCAAGCAGCACCATGGGGTAATAGAAGTGTTGTTACAAAAGGTACAATCAAAACGTTTAAAGTGTGTTTTTTAAAGTGCAAATCAGTGGTTGGTTGCAGGCGATACGCCTTAGTACGGGCATAGCGGAGCCTGCCCGGAACACCGGTACCATTCCGGTACGGTGCTCCAGAGGCCCCACCCATCCGCCCAAGCTCCTTACCGATCTTTAAGTCTTCTGCGCTTCTGCGCACAGCATGTACAGCACCTGTGTGACGCTCCACTTAATAACGAGCGTCGCGGAGGTGCTAAGATGCATGCATGCACTGCAGGTATCCATATGGACACCGCCTGGCCCATTCCAACAGTACCTGTTGGAATGGGATCCGGAATCCACCACTGGTGCAAATCTTGGTTATGGAGGTGTAAGCTAAACATATCCATTCCTCTTTCTTTGTACTTGCTAGGTGCAAAATCCTAGAAACAATACTATGCCTTTTAATGAAAGTAGATAATATTAAGGATAATAAAGATCTCTTCAATCAATTAGTCCTACATCTGCTACCTTTTCTGGTCATAACCAACAAAGATTTAGAATCTGCTGAAGGGAGAGTGGCAATTTGCATAACAGAGTCTGGTCTTTGTTCTCTTCATCCTTTGTTGAAAGGTTGGCCACAAGGTAAGTAATTGAATTCTTTCTGAAGCAGAGGTGGGGGACGATGGCACTTTTATGACTTGTGGACTTCAACTAATATTATGAGTAATATTATTGATATTCTTCAAAACTATATTTCCACGTTTTAGGCAACTTTTTAATACATAGTTATTCTATGGTATCATTTTTGTTGTGTATAAGTAAAAGGGTGCCCTCCATTTTTTTCACCATGAATGAATTTTAAAATCAAAGTGCATATTCTTTTGAAACCTTTCCCTCTCTGTAGCCATCAGTGGTTTCAAAAGGTTTAACCAATCTCCCGCTTTGTTTCCCATTCTGTATTTATGTTTTTATCATCCTGAAATAGTTTTCCAAGAGGTGACTAAGTCATCTAAATCAGGAGACGTACTAGGTACATCTAACGCCAAACTGCTGGACCTCTTGTCCAAGAACCTGATTGCAGAAGATTCTTCCTTCATGTCAGAAATGGTATGTGTGGAGTTTACATGTCCTGCTTATAGAATTCTCAGATCACTGGGTTTAAAGATAGTTTGACATAAGTAACATAGCAATAAAACACAGCTCCTGTATGTGTTCTTTTACATCGTGTTGGAGGAATATTTCAAATGTTGACACCCCAATTTAATAAGAAATGTTGAATTTTCATATTTCATTGATGCAAAAGAACATGCAAAATGAGTACACATGACCAAACCTTGAATCAGCTGGTTTAGTACGTTCTTAAAGTAGCATCTCTGAGATACTCATAATCCAGCCAAGCTATAATCCTGCATCTCTAATGGAAAAGAAACTTGAAGAACTGAACAGGTTTCTCTGCAAAGCATATGCTCAGGTGATTTGAACCTCGCTGCCTTTTCCCCTGTAAGATGTTTGTGGAAGTCTTCTAAGCAGGCCATGGTACAATTACGGCAAATCTTCTCACCCATCTCCCCCCAACAACTGTTGTTTAGAACAGTCCTTTGTTGATTTCAACCATTTAATCATATAGTCTTGAGATGGAAAGGTAGAGAGGATTATTTTAAGCAAGTAGTTCATTTGTGCTGAAAACAAGCTCTCCTCTCTGAACATTTCCTTTTCTAGATAAAGTTCTCTCTAAGGGAGATGGGTGATTTAGAAGTGAGAAAAGGGGAAAAATATAGAGTGCTTTGTTAAACTTTTGGACTAGAGTTTCCCATAATGGGGAAATTGTTGTTGTTTTGTAGCAGAACACATTTCAAGATTAACTTTCAGATTCTTTGGTATCCCTAAAGAGACCCATGCTCAAAACATAAGAAAGGGGCTGTTTGCCAAAATAGAGAGTATTGAATTACATTATCCTACAATCTAACCTGGCAGACAACAGCTTTGCATACTGACCATGTAGTCTATATTTTCATATAGTGTATTTAAAAATAAAGACACAGAAAAGCAAAATGTTTGCAGAATGTTAGGCAGTTGTCAAAATAATCCATTTCTCAAAAGATTAATTCTCCTTGGAGGTGGAAGGTTTCATCAATATTACTCTTGTGATTCTCCTTCAGGTGGAAGGTTTCATCAGTCTTATTGAAAATGAATCTCTTACTGGAAAACAGAAGCTAACAGGCCACATTTTAAGTTTCGTCCTTGTCCAGTCGTGTTGTAGTTGCTCCCAAATGGGAGATCGTCATTTATTCCTGGCTTTAAGGATCTTCCATTTTTTGAGTAAAAAAATGGACAGATTTAAAGACAACTGCCCTTCAGAGGAGGTGAGAAATTTTAATTTTAATATTGCAGCTTCAGTCAGAAGCACCCTTTTGACCCATTCAACTCTAGATTTGTGTATATACTGAGTTCACTTCCGCTGATTTAGGAGAGAGATTGCATGATACAAGTAGGGAACCCTGGCTCCTGCAATTTTCAAAACATGTTAAAGAGATGAGATGATGTTAAAGGTCAGAAAGACAATTATAGAAAGTAGATTGTAGTGACAATCATTAAAAAAAAATAAGCAAGGGTACAGTAAGACTGGTGAGCTTCCTATACGTAGCAATTTATGGAAGATTAGGGGAAGCAGATATCTAAGGGCCAGGAAAGGTATTTGGTCCTCATGTTCCTTGACAATGCAATAGGTCAGAATTCTTTTTCATTTTCAGAACATTTCTACTGAGTTCCCATATGGGAATGAATCTTTCTGGGACCTGTTATCGACATATACAAACAAATTAAACATTCATACCTCGGTTGATCTTGAAGATGCCATGCTGTTCATCATTTTGTTGAGAAGTTTTATTGAAGGCTTGGTCTCTCCAAATTCCTTTTTGAAAGGTATTTATTTTTTATTGCAGGAAAAGTGAGATTTGAAAAATTCACAATGTGGATGCTTTGCTTGTTTGAAGTAGTATTTGCTTATTTCTTGCAATTCTTAAACTTGATCCCAAAACTAATCAGTCTTTCTCAGTTTTAACCTGAAGAAAGCATTTGATCTGGTTTAGCTTAGTTTCAGAAAATGTTTTTGCTACAGTCCCTCATTGCCAATCTTTGCATTTCTACAGATGAGGTCTGGTGGAATCCTGAAATTTTAAATGCAGACAGTAAAGATTATTTGCACCTGCTGTTGGGACTGTTTGACATTGTTGTCCGTGGAGCAAGTGAGGGGTTCTGTGCTGGTCATTTTCGGGCAATGATGCGACTTCTGTTTGAGGTACGTTTTTCATACATAAACATAAATACGTCCAACAAGAGGAAATTATTATCTTGATTTAGGCAATTGTGAATAGCTTGTTGAAATTTTACAATGAGATTGCATTATGGGGTCCATTGAAGTGAAATGTGGGTGTGTCTCTTTTCAAAGCCACCAAATAAAAGGTAAATGGGCTTTCCAAAACGTATGTATGAATTGTTTCCTTTTTATCGTTATCTGAAGGTACATTTGAAAGGACCAGAGCATCAATTTAGATTTCTCTCCGTTATATGGACTTACAACTACAACTTGTGCAATCAGCTGAATTTTGTGATGGATGCTGTGCTGCAAACTCAGGCATTGTACATAGGATGTGTCATGCTCGAATCGCAACCCAAGCAGAAAAAAAGGCAATTGGTGTCAACTGCATCTCCAGGTACCTTGTGATGGCCTTTGGGATATTTCCCTCTAGTTATTGCAGCATTAATCAATTATGGGCTTTATAAGCTCTCCGGAGTAATTAGGGGGAAATTAGCACTAACTTCTTTCCTGTCTTTCCAGTTATCTACCCTTATAAGAAGTTTTAGATTATTTGGAATGAAGTTTACTTACATCTATTATTATATTGAATTGTGGAGGGTGGGAGGGAAGGAAGGACTATTTTCTCTTCAGGACTTTTGCATTCTATTTTCAGGTTATAATCACACTTAAATAGAGGCTTTTAACCATCTTTTAACTTACAGACTCTTTGAAGTCTTTACTAACTATACTCACTTAACTCCAGAGATTGCTCATAAAAATAAATAACTGCACAGGTTTTTAATTTTGAGGCTTTTAGCTGTTTCAAAGGATTATAAAAGTTTGAATTAGAAAATAGTGAAGACCTTCTCAGTGGGCTCAGAATTTGCAAGCCTGAGAATCCATATCTTCTTGGTGGCTAGACAGAGTAGACAGATTGCTCCTCTCCAGTAAAACAATAAAGTTGTTTCTCGGGGTGGGAGTTTTCATTCTGCATAGTTAATAAATCTAAGTTTATTTGGAACTTGGTTAAAGTAATAACTCTTCTCCCTGCTTGCACTTTCCAGTGATTGTATCTCTCTTGATCAATTTGGGAAGTCCTGTAAGCGAAGTCCGAAGAGCTTCTCTCAAATGCCTTCATTCCTTAAGTGGAGTAGAAGAATCCATATTTCATCCTGTGCTTCAGAGTTTCACGAAGAAAGCTGAGGAAATAATGTCTGATTCAACTTACGTTACCCAGGTAAGCATAGAAGAATGATGTTGCCTGCTTTGAATTTGCAATTCTGTATATTTGTGCCCTTCTGGTGAATCAGACACTCGGAGCTCTTCTCCTGGTCTGTTGGAGTCCACATCATTGAAGGAAGTGTTGGTCAGAGACTAGGAAGCATCTTCTCCTCAGGAGCCCATCTTCTACTTACTTTGAGGAGGTTGTAAATTATCATGACCTGTGGACCAAGGTGAACAAATTATTTTGCTTTGTTGGTCTTTCTTGCAAATGACCAGTGGGGAATTGGAGGCATCCTCACTTAGTATCTGATCAGTTTGTCTAGGTTAGCATTGTCAACAGTCTGATATTTTTGACAGGAGCTTTTTCAGCATTTTCAAAAGATATTAGAAATAGAATCAGAAAACTTTTATGCTGAGCATCCTTTCTTCCACTGATCCATGACTTTCTTCTTCCCAGTTGTCTCTCTTGCATGAAGTTCTGCAATATTTCGTATCCAACTGAATGGGAGGCTAATCAGATAGGCTTGTGCTTTACTCTGCTTTTTTATTTTTTCAGGATTTCACATTTTTGTTTTGATTGTCTGGGAAAGGGTTATGAGAAAGCAGCTTTAGTATGGCTCCGGATATGCTTTCAAATGCAGAGTAATACCTCAAAGCTCTGGCTGCGGTTTAAGAATAATAATTGACAGCAGCAGAAGATGCCAAGACAGATACAAAGTAAAATACAGAGGTCTTGGCATGGGGCACTCCTTTCTTAGCTATCCAGAAATTCATATCACTGTGCTAAAGACTGCTCACTTTAGGTGATATTTTTGTTTTATGGATATATACAATACAATACAATAGCAGAGTTGGAAGGGACCTTGGAAGTCTTCTAGTCCAACCCCCTGCCTAGGCAGGAAACTCTATACCATTCCAGACAAATGGCTATCCAACATCTTCTTAAAGACTTCCAGTGTTGGGGCATTCACAACTTCTGGAGGCAAGCTGTTCCACTGATTAATTGTTCTAACTGTCAGGAAATTTCTCCTCAGTTCTAAGTTGCTTCTCTCCTTGATTAGTTTCCACCCATTGCTTCTTGTTCTGCCCTCAGGTGCCTTGGTGAATAGTTTGACTCTCTCTTCTTTGTGGCAACCCCTGAGATATTGGAACACTGCTATCATGTCTCCCCTAGTCCTTCTTTTCATTAAACTAGACATACCCAGTTCCTGCAACCGTTCTTCATATGTTTTAGTCTTCAGTCCCCTAATCCTCTTTGTTGCTCTTCTCTGCACTCTTTCTAGAGTCTCCACATCTTTTCTACATTGTGGTGACCAAAACTGAATGCAGTATTCCAAGTGTGGCCTTACCAAGGCATTATAAAGTGGTATTAACACTTCACGTGATCTTGATTCAATCCCTCTGTTTATGTAGCCTAGAACTGTGTTGGCTTTTTTGGCAGTTGCTGCACACTGCTGGCTCATATTTAAATGGTTGTCCACTAGGACTTCAAGATCCCTCTCACAGTTACTACTATTGAGCAAGGTACCACCTATACTGTACCTGTGCATTTCTTTTTTCTTGCCTAAATGTAGAACCTTACTCTTTTCACCATTGAATTTCGTTTTATTAGATAGTGCCCAATGTTCAGGTTTGTCAAGATCCTTCTGTAATGTTCTGGAGTGTTGGCTATCCCTGCCAGCTTGGCGTCATCTGCAAATTTGATGAGTTCCCCATTTATTCCCTCATCCAAATCATTGATGAAGATGTTGAAGACATCTTGGGGTACTCCACTGCATACTTCCCTCCATGTAGATACAGTTCCATTGAGGACTTCACGTTGACTGCGGTTGGTCAGCCAGTTACGAATCCATCTGGTGGTGATGCTGTCCAACCCACATTCTTCTGCTTTATCTAGTAGTAGGTTATGGTCTACCTCATCAAATGCCTTACTGAAGTCTAAGTAAACTATATTGACGGCATTCATCTGGTCCACTAATTTTGTCACTTTGTCAAAGAATGCAATAAGATTAGTCTGGCATATATATGCATAAAGGTTCATAGATAGCATGAAAATCCACATGCAGTAATTACGGTCCACTTTCAATTCCTTTGTCTTTCAACTACAAATAAAATAAATCAGTCAATCAACTACATTAATGATCTTTTGATGTCTTTTCCCCCTTTTGTTTCTATTCTAGGTTCTTGGTGATCTCTTTGGAGGAGAACCTACCCAACCGAAGCGAAAAGCCAAGCAACAGAAATTGTCAGAGGCATTGACGGCCTTACTTGAATGTGTCCAGGACTTTAGATGTCCTTCCTATATTGCAAGAAACCTGGTGAAAATTCTTCACGAAGTCAATGGCAATGTAAGTGAAATACCTGATGTTAACACTGGGGAAATATCAGAGATCAAAACAGATTTTTGTGTTGTTTTTCTGCAGGGCGAGACCTTGTTTATATCTTAGTTTTGTTATATTAACAAAATGGAACTTTTTATCTCTCTCTTTATTTGAATAAGACTTAAAAATGCCAAGATATATAAAAGAGTTCCAAGTTGCCACTTGGTTATCCAGGCTGTTTGTTTGGCAACACATAATTTCTGCCCATTGGCCATGTTGTCTGGGGCTGGAAGAAGTTAAAACCCAGAATTTCTAGAAGGCATCACGTGGTATATACCTGCTGTAAAGGGAGGTCCTTCCAGCATTAAAAATAATCAGCTTATTAAAAAAGAATCAGCTGGCTGTCATCATATATACCAAGTCTGCAGAGATTCTTAGGCGATTCAAAGACTTGTCTTCAGATGATTTGCATGTCTAGTTTATTACTATTGGTTATATATGTGCTTGCATCATACACATTTAGAAATTTGGCTTTCTCTCCTGAAACATTGACTTGCTTCCAGAAGTTGTGGATGCTCCATCACTGAAGATTTTTTAACATATTAAGAGAGCCATTTGTCTGAAATGGTAGAGGGTCTCTTGCTTGAGCAGGGGTTTAACTAGAAGACTTTCAAGGTCCTTTCCAACTCTGTTACTCTGTTAACACACCAATAAATGGAATACAAAACAAGTTTTATAAATATAGGTTGATTAAATTTTTGCCTGACTATTTTTTCCCCCAAAAAAACATTTGTTGTGTGATTTTTTTTCAGGGGGTGCTTCTTAGCTTGCTGCCTCTCCTCGATCGATTATTGGAGAAAGCTTCTGGTACAGGACAGATGTTGAAAGATGAAGCCCTTCTTTTGCACCTCGTTCTTGGGAAATACAATGAACACTCATCAACACTCCTTTGCACAAATCAAGAGTGCCTACATCTGTTCATCAAAGCTTTGCATACCTCACAAGAAGTGTACCAGGGCCTTCATCCTTTTCAGATTACAGCTCTTGGGCAGGTAAGATCTTGTATGAGTGATTTTCATTAGAATCTTTCACAGGGATTATTAGCCTAAATCACCTTCTAGAGTACAAATGATTCTCTTCTATTTGCCACAAAAGTTCTTCCAATTGCTTTCTAAGGAGAGAGCTGATAATTAGGTTTTGCTCCAATTTCCTTTTTTTCCCCTCCTGGTTCCTTGTACACCACAATTCTACTAAGAAAAAAAATAACAGAAAATCTGCTTCCAGCAGGAGGCAAATAAAGTTCTTGTTTGCTGAAGAAGGATCCTTTTGATACATTTTTCTTTGGCAATGTAAGTTATAGGTAAATGGATTGAGTGTTCTGTTGCGTGTCGTTTCCTTATTTCCCATCAAGTTATAAAGCAGTCCACTAAAGACTAGAAAATACAGGATATATGTCCAGTCCTGAAAGCAAAGTTGAACAAAGATTCGAAAAAGCCAAATTTAAATTGTATTTTGGGCAGAATTGCTTTTCAGAGTGAGATGGGCGGCATATAAATTTAATAAAGAAATTAATTCACAGGGCATTGTGAGGAAGCTCTGTATCTCCTTATTTTCCTTATCACTGAAAATAATGCTGTGCTTTCTTTCAAAATGTTATATATAAGCTCTTCTCTTTTTATTATTTCTAGATTACAAAACCTTTCTTTGCTGCACTGCCAGATGGGAAGGTACAGCAAAGGATTCTGGGAGCTCTTTTTGACTTACTCCTCAATTGCAAGAATCTACATTGTGCCCAGACAATTGGCAGCGTATTTAAAGGGGTAAGATAATTTTAATCTTGTTGCATAATGAGACTCTGATTCCTCTGAATAAATAGATCAGGATTACAGGTAGTCCTCAATTTACGACCACAATTGAGCTCCAAATTTCTGTTGTTAAGTGAGACATTTGTTAGGTGAGTTTTGTCTCGTTTTTCGCACTTTCTTGTTAAGTGAATCACTGCAATTGATAAGTTAGTAACTCTGTTATCAAGGGAATCTGGCTTCCCTATGGACTTTGCTTGTCAGAAAGTCACAAAGTGATTACCGTATTTTTCGGAATATAAGACGCACCAGAGTATAAGACGCACCAAGGTTTTGAAGAGGCAAATTTTAAAAAAGGTAGGTAGGTAGATAGAGGGAGGTAGGGAGAGAGAGAGAGAGAGAGAGAGAGTAGGTAGGGAGAGAGTGTAGGTAGGTAGGAAGAGGGATAGAGAGAGAAACAGAAAGAGATAGAGAGAAATACAGTAGATAGGTAGGGAGAGAGAGAGAGTAGGTAGGTAGAGGGATAGAGAGAGAGAGAGAATACAGTAAGTAGGTAGGGTAGGTGGATGTGTCCAGGTGTATTTATCCATGTGCTGGAGAAGGAAATCACTGACAAACCTTAAGACTTTGTTTCTGACTTGATCAATGTAATTCTCATCAGTTAAAGAGCTTTCCAAAAGGAAAAAAAAGTGTTTGCACTCTGCAAACCTCTGAAAAATTGCCCCATTTTTTTTTTCAAATAAAAGGCATGAATAGCCGGGTGGGGGAGAGGCTTGCAGAGTTCTCCTGGGGGGGGAGGACAAAAATGAGCAAAAAAGGCCCATTTTTTTGTCAAAAAAATTGCATGCATACCCTTATGGAGGCTTATAGAGTACTGCTGGGGAGGGGGGCAAAAAACGGCCAATTTTTTGCTCATTTCTGCCCTCCCCAGCCCCCAGGAGCTCTCTGAAAGCCTTCATAAGGGTATGGACAGCCATTTTGGTGAAGGGGCGGGGCTTGGGGAGGCAAAAAATGCTGTATTCGATGTATAAGACGCACCCAGATTTTCATCCTCTTTTTTGAGGAAAAAGGGTGCGTCTTATACTCCAAAAATATGGTACATGACGTTGGGACACAGCAATGGTCAGAAGTATGAACCAGTTGCCAAGCATCTGAATTTTGATCACGTGATCATGGGGATGCTGCAAAGGTTGTAACTGAAAAATGGTAAAAATTTTCAGTGCCGTTGTAACTTTGAATGATCACTAAATGAATTGTTCTCAGTCAAGGACTACCTGTATTTGTTTAATAATACATAAATAAATAATAAAGAATGAATTATTCATCTATTTCTATGTCAATTTTGTATTCTTCCCTAATCACATAGTTTGCTTGCAGGAATTAGGCCATTATAATCTGATTACTTTTAACCACCATATTCTGTTCAGTATAAGAGCTAACAAAAACATATCTTACAGAGAATTTGAAAAGTATTTATAGCAATAGTTTGGAAAATTAGTAATATGCCATATGATGAGTGCATTGCTTTTACTGAAAACATGACTTTTATAAACACAAAGAATATCGCATTTTTTGGAGTATAAGAAGCAGCAAGGTTTTAAAGAGGCAAATTTTTAAAAAAGTTTTTGCACTCTGCAAACCTCCCAAAAACGGCCCGTTTTTCACGAAAATGAGCCCAGTTTTTTTTTTTCCTCCAAAAAAAGGGCATGAATAGCCCTTAGCAGGCTTGTGGAGTGTTCCTGGGAGGGGGCTGTTTTTTGTGAAAAAAGGGGCATTAGCAAGCTTATAGAGTGCTCCTGGGGGCAAAATTGAGCAAAAAATGGCCCCTTCTTTGGTCATTTCTGCCTGACCCAGCCCCCAGGAGCTCTCTGAAAGCCTCCTACGAGCTATGCATGGCCATTTTTGTGAAGGGGGCGGGGTTTCAGGAGGCAAAAAATGCTGCATTCAGTGTATAAGACGGACCCAGATTTTCAGCCTCTTTTTTGAGGGAAAAAGGTGCATCTTATACTCCAAAAATATGGTAATTTCTGGTTTTAAGCCAAGAATTGCATTGCATTTTCAGTAAGAAACTATGCTGTGATTCATAGGAAACATAGTCTTCATACCCCTCCCCTTCAAATACAAATTGCCGTGCTTTCCTTCTGCACCGCCATACAGGCAAGTCACATGCCAGTTGACAGAGGATGGCCAGATGACATGCTGCATATATACAATATATTGTGAGGTGTGGTGTGTTGCAAATCTTTAAAACAAAATTTAACATATTGTTTAGATTTCAGTAGATGCTGAGCAGATTAGTATCGAACTGGAACCTCAGCCTAAACTCAAGACTGTTGCTACCGTTCACCAGACAAGAAGACAGAAAATACAGCAGCAGAGGTAAAATGGGTGGGAAATATAAGTGCCATATATACTATAATGGAAAAGGTTTTTAAAATGGAGAATTAAAAGATTTGGAAGCCAAGCAATTAAAAAAACATACAGTAGTAATTCATTAAGCAAGCAATTTAAGCTATGGCAGTTCCATCAGTCTACATGTGGAATAAAATTGGTTACACTGTGACATTTTACATGAAGAGAATGCAAATTATATTCATTGAATTCTATTAGTTTTGGCTAATTGGAACTGAATTTCACACACGCTTATGATGCAATATAATGAAGATAATTTCTGTGATTAAATGGGAAAAGAGAGAGTTCACCAAAGAGGATTGGACAAGCATGAGAATAAATGTTAGGTTATTTTATATAATTAATACTTTAATAACTTCTGTTGGTAATTGTATTTGTATATGTATATGACATTAGGACAAATTCAATGCTTCTATAGAGAGTTATAATCCGTAATCATGAGAACTAGAAGTCCTGTCTGAATTCCTCAAAAAGTTCCAGATGTTACCAGGTTAAATAACCAAAAACAAGAGAACTAAATAGTTAACCAGAGAGAGAACAAAAAAGAGAAGTCATAAGCATATATGATAAGCTAAAGGATAGAAAGAGTAAAAAGGACATGTGAATTAACTTATTTTTAATAGCTGTATTTTGTTGATGATTCTTTGGCTGTTTGTAGGATCTGACTCACAGAAGTAGTTGCTCTGCAAAAAACTGATATTTTTATAGAAGGAAATAAGTTGATTTCGTTCTTTTGATCATCCAGGAAAGTCCAAGATCAAGAATGTGTACAAGAAGAAAGTACAAACTGGCAAAGAATTACACTTATCCTAGAATTGCTGCAGCACAAAAAGAAGCTCAAACAGCCTCAGGCTCTGATATCTACCCTTTTCAATTTGCTATCTAGGTAATTTTACTTTGGAGACCAATTCTAAATCTTGTAATTTCTTAACCATAATTGACTTCACTCCAGCCATTAAACATTGAGGACTGTCTGACCCTGGAAAACTCTATATCTCGCCCATGGGAGAAGGGAGTTCCAAAATGGGATAACCCTTCCATTTTTAGATTTGGGCATTATCAAAATGTCTCGTCTCTTCTGTCCTCCATTCTGTGCTATGGCCTAGTTCTGTCCAAACTCTCTTTAAGTGGCCAAGCTGTAAGCAAACCTGCATTTGGTCACTATGAACTTGTGGATCTGTCCGCCCTTTGAGATGTTCCATCCAGTGTCGTAGAGCACTTGCTCCCTCATTGCTAAACAATTCTTGAGCTGCATCAAGTCGCCTCTACTGTAGCTATGTTGTTTCCTCAAGATGCTTGTACTTCCTTTCCTGTCTGTAACTGGTTCCCTTGAGGATTTCGCCAAATAAGATATTTGAAAAAAAGAAACTTGGGATGTGATGTAGAAATTATCAGTGTTTTGTAGAAGATTTGTTCTCTCTGCTCCCCACCCTTCAGAACTGCTATTTTTAGGTATCAGCATGAAACGTTATGTTTGATTATCTATTTCTCCAAAAATATCCTAACTCCTTTTCTGAATTTCCAGGTGTCTAGAACCTACTGCAGGGGAAGAAAATCTGGAATACACAAAACAACTAATACTTGGTAGCTTGTTAAATATTTGTCAGAAGCTGTCCCCAGATAGCAACAGGATAAAGGCAGGTAAAGTGAAGACCAAAGTTAATTTCATTTGGGATATTTGACAGTGTTCCCCAGGCTTTGTGTCCCTAAATGGGATGGAAGCACTGTAAGCCTTCTTTGTGTTTTCAGGTCTCCTGGATGAAGAGAAATTCAACGTGGAACTGATCGTTCAGTGCATCCGGGTCTCAGAAATGCCACAGACCCATCACCACGCACTGCTCTTGCTGGGCACTGCAGCTGGAATGTTTCCTGTGAGTTCATTGGAAGGCATGTTGAGGGAAGAGAGGTTTATTCAAGTTTCTAAAAAGTATCACATTTTCAGTTCTGATGCAGGCATTTGGGTGACGCTGCTAGTCTTTTTCCATGCTTAGGAATAGCTGACCATTTTCCAGGTTCACTTCCTTCCTTTCTCCAAGATTTTTCTCAACCCCTCCCCCCTGCTTTTTTTCTTTTCATGGCTCACCATCAGTGACCCCTCATTTTTTCTTTTTCTTCTTTCTCTCTAATCTGTTACTCCCTGAAATGACCACTAACTAGGCAGAGGTTTGACAGTATGTTAAACGTTTAACAGGTGTTAAACATTTGGTTTATGTTTAAACAAATATTGAGGAGCTGCTAAAGTTTTCTATTCATTCAGGATACAAAACTGGCTTCCGAGTGCATTTCAAGGTGCTGATTATTACCTATAAGAACCTGGTTACCTGAGAAATCTCTGGTCTTCAGTTGTTTTTGCCCATCTTTTCTTAATTGGGAGGCCCTTCAGACAATCAGTATGCCTTGGTCACCTCACAGTTGAATGGCTGCAATGTGCTCCACATGGAGACGACTCAGAAGCTATAACTACTGTATTTTTCGTAGTATATATTTTCGTAGTATATATTCCCCCCCACCAAAAGAGGGTGAAAATTTGGGTGTGTCTTATACACTGAATGTAGCTGAATGTTTTAAATAGCAGAGAATAACATATACTTCCAGAAAGCCACATCAATTTTAACAGCTTCTGTACAAGTATAGTCTGAAATGTAACGGTGTCCTGTTGTCTAATTAGACCCTGACTTGTTTGGAGTAGATCTATTTAAATAATTGGGAAGAGTTAGTGTGACTACATTTAATAAAATTTTCTGGCATTAATATATTGCCATAATGTACATTTCTCCAATTCTTTGCTATTTCTTTGGGTCAGGCACACATGCACAGAAATACACCACAAACAGTTTATATTGTCTGTACTGTTTGCTGTTTGTTGCAAGGAGGCAAATTGCTGGGAGGCAGAGGCAGATTTTTCCCCTTGTTTTCCTCCCCAAAAGTGTCTTATACTTCTGAGCGTCTTATATTCCAAAAAATACAGTAGTTTAAAATGCAATGGTGCGGGCAGAAACGGGGCGCTGCCTGGTGTGCTCATGAGTCCCCACTGCTAGACAAACTGCATTGGATGCCAGATAAGGGGATGGTGAAATTTGCCTGTATATAAACAAGGGTTGGGCAGTTCCTTTAACAGTATTAAAACAGCTAAGGATCCACTGCTTTAAAGCCAGAAACAAAATTGTTCCGAGAAAAACTGTACTGCAAAAATAAACGCCCAAGACCAAATGCTACATTATTGAGGAATAATGGCTTTCTTTTGTGCAGGATAAAGTGCTACACAATATCATGCCCATTTTTACATTCATGGGAGCCAATGTCATGCGCCTGGATGATGCATACAGTTTCTGGGTGATTAACAAGACAGTGAAGATGGTTATTCCAGCTCTCATACAGGTGAGATCATTTAAACTGCGTCACTGAAATAGAATACAGGGTTCACCGACAAAACCGTGACAGACAAATGCGCGCCTACAAAACCGCGACGGACAAATGAGCGCCGTCAAAATCGCTAATTGATTTTCGACAATAGCGCGCTGACAAATGCGTGACGATAAAACCGCAACAAAACCCTAAGCCCAAATTTTTTTCGATTTTATTGTGCTTGTCATCGCACTTTTGTGGTCGTGAATTTGTCGGTGCGATTTTGACGTTGCGTTTTAATCGGCGCGATTTTGTCGGCGCACATGTCTGTGCAATTGTCAGGTCACAGAATACAGGTAGTCCTTGACTTGGAAACATAGTTAAGCTCAAAATTTCTGTTGCTAAGCAAGACAGTCATTCAGTGAGTGGTGCTGCATTTTTGCAACCTTCTTTGCCACGGTTGTTAAGTGAATCACTGCAGTTGTTAATTGAACCATGCAGTTGTTAAATTAATCTGGCTTTCCCGCATTGATTTTGCTTGTTGGAAGCCAGCTGCGAAGTTACAAACAGCAATAGCATTTAGACTTATATACCGCTTCATAGTGCTTTACAGCGCTCTCTAAGCAGTTTACAGAATCACCATATTTCCCACAACAATCTGGGTCCTCATTTTACTGACCTCGGAAGGATGGAAGGCTGAGTCAACCTTGAGCCTGTTGAGATCCGAACTGCCAAATTGCAGGCAGCTGGCAGTCAGCAGAACTAGCTTGCAGTACTGCATTCTAACCACTGTTTCCACTGCGGCCCTTAAGGTGATCACATGACCCCGAGACACTGCAACTGTCATAAATACATGCCAGTAGCCAAGCAACTGACTTTGATCTCATGATCATGGAGATACTGCAATGGCGTAAGTGTGAAAAAGTCACTTTTTTCAGTGCCATTTTAACTTCAAATGTAACTTCAAGGACTACCTCTATAACAAACTTAGTCTTGCATCTGAGACAGTATTCTTGTTTTTATTATTTTTATTACTAATTCTACTATTAGAATTAGCAACTTGGATTCTAAATGCTTTGGTTTGTTTCTTCCTTTTTTTTTAAACAGGAGTTTGCTGTAGAAAAAAATATGTCACTTTTTCTTAATCATATCATTGCTGGATTTACAAGCCATTTCCAATACTAGTTCAAACCTGCCTTTCAGATATTTACAGACTGGCTTTGCCATACAAGCACAGCTCCACTAATTATATTCTAATGTATATATTATTATAATCTATTCCACAGTTATTCTTTAGTATTCAGGCTTCGATTATAACCTTGGTTCTTTTATGGGTTGAGTTTTGTTTTGGGTTTTTTTTGCTTCATTCGAACAAAGTCTTATCTGTTTTTCCTTTGTTTAGCCTTTAGTTTGTATGTATAACCTGTTCCTTTTTTTTTTTCTAGGCAGAGGAAGATGGTAGGTCTTCAGGAACTGCAGGCAACATAGAAGGAGTTGTGATTAAAATAATCCGGGTTTTCGTGGATGCCTTTCCCCACGTGCCAGAGCATCGGCGCCTCCCAATTCTAGAGCAACTTACAAGTACTTTGGGGGCGGAGCGATTTCTGTGGATTCTTTTAGTACTACTGTTTGAACAACATGTCACCAAATCTGGGGCTGCAGTAGCCAGTGGGGAGAAGGTAGGTAAAGAATTTTAAAGAGTACTTTGTCTTTAAAAGTTGTATGAGTTGCTGTGCAGAATGTTGCAATATAATCCATAAATATACAGAATTTTATAATACTGTTTTCTTCGTCTTGCTATTTACACAGGATATTGCTTTGGAAACCGATACGGAATTCTGGATTTCTGTATGTTGTGAATTTAGTGTAATTGAACAGTTGCAAAGTTTAATGAAGCTACTCGACTATTTAACAAACCTGCCAGAGAACAAAGAAGGTAATTTCCTCCAAAGAAACTTATAGTCAGCCACTCAATAAACAGATTGGGTTGAATCCCAACTGAAAAAAGCTTGTTAGGAGGTTCTTAATCAGGCTTGATGGTCTTTTCTTCAGAGCTGGCCCCAAAACACAGCGCAGCAAATGGCACCTCACCGTGATCAGGTTCTCAAATCAAAGTAGTTATTTGAGCATATAGAGAAGAAGATCCCCTAAAAAATCTCCATTCTGGCAGTAATGATAAATGAAACATCCTTCATGGTGCTAAAAATCTGCTGCCTGAGTCAGTCCCCTTACTCTCCCCAAAATTAGAGCAAAACTTGTAGTACTTAAGGAATGGTCCAATTTATACAACATGCTGCACTTCTTTATGGCATAGGTGTGAGTAAATGCAGTAAATGGCACTTTTAATTAGATTTTTCCATAATATGTACATAGATTTACTTACTTACTTACTTACTTACTTACTTACTTACTTACTTACTTACTTACTTACTTACTTACTAGATTTATATGGCTTTGGTGTCTATTTTTTTGCAGATGACCCCGGACAAAAGAAGTCAAGGCCGCTCAGGACACAATCCTACAGTCAAGAAACAGAACTCTTTGATGTGGAGTCTCACTCTGGCAAACAGTTGAGGCATTTGAAATACCTGGCTGTCTCTTTCATGTCACAGCTTCTGGCTTCACACAGTTTTGTAAAAAAAGTGAGTTGAATTTATCTTTGCCCAGAATTTATAAAGTCCCATTACCAGTTAAGAATCTGTCATTTCCATGAACTGAGGCAAGTTGAAGAAACTTATTTTCTCTTCATTTCCGGCTTCAGTGTAATGCTGGTTGGCGTAATTATAAACATGCTTGAGATCAGGTGCAAAATAAAATAACATTACATGTTATTTTAATATTTTTTTAAAACAGGGGTTTTCTTTACTGTAGAAAGGAATGTTTCTACAGTAGAATGCTATTTTGCTATAAAGTCTGTACACAATATCATTGACTAGATATCTTGGCAAAAGAAACCAAGGGATGAAATAAGTTCAAACCACAGTGAATTTTTGTTTCTAGTCTTGGAAGAAGCCAGAGGCAAATATATACATATTGTGGCTGGCAGTTGAACATTCCATCCATGTACATGTTGTATATAACAGCCACAACAAAAGCAGATTTGTTTTTAGGTTTGATCATTTGTGCTTCGTGCACCTTATCAATAATTAGGATAAATATATTTAAACACATTTAAAAATGCATTCTGTGCTTAAGAGAGACCTTCAGAGACTTAGCCCTGCCTGTTTTGAATTACTGTCCCATCTGCTACAGCCTTTACCCTCCCCAAAAATTGGCATGCCCCTTCCACCTGCAATATTCCATCGGGACAGATTTGATTGGCCTTTGTATTGAAGTGGATTCTGATGCTAAGAATCGTAAGTGTTGTCAAAACAATTTTCAGGTGCAAATTTGAAAGCAAGCTACCTGTTGGAACGCTTGTGTTGACTTTTTTAAAATATACAGTATATATATTAATGAGAACTCATAAAAGCAAGTTCCTTGAGTGTTTTTTATCCAGCTCTGATTACTGTTGGAGAATTTGACATCTACTTTGAAATTCTATATGCAAAAGAGACTTTTCAAGGCTGTGTTTTCACTAGTTAGGAACTTAGGGAACCATCCATCAAACCATTAGCCAGTCCATGAAGGAAGATCCTGAAAATGAAATGGATGAAAATTTTAAAGAACTAAAGGCCATGTATAAATCAGTGTATAGCTAAATAGAAGCAAGGATTGAAAAGGGCGGAGAAATACAGTGAATAGAAATAGTTTAATTTGATCCAGTTAAATTTCTTTTTCTCTGGTTTCTTTGCTCAGTACTTATTGTGTCAGACTTTAATATTGGTTACATTAAAAGGGAACAGCTTGGTGAATATGTATATGTGCATAATAATAAAGAGGATGTCTTCTTCAGGATCCTGAACCGATTTTTTAATGTAAAATTGAATTCCATACAAAATAGCCATGAGGATTTTATCTGATTAATACTATAACAAAATGTTAGCACACCTCATAGACATGTTCATCCACCTGAATTTAATTCCCATTAACGTGACATGAACCGTGTAAGTGGTTTTTCTTCCTTTGTCCACTAGGTAGTTGAATGTGAAGATTCTGAAGAGCTAAAGGAACTTGAACAAAAGTATGTTTGCTTTTTATATATATATATTTTACTTAAGAATACAAGTAAGCTGCATAGGGAGATTTTGAGACAGCATTAGTTTGCATCCCTTACCAGATGAGAAATTAACTATATCAATATGTCTGTCTGTATATCTATCCTCTATCTGCCTGAAACTACAGCCTATTAAAGTATATGACACTAATTCAACAGGAGGTGATAGGCCAAAGTCACACATGAGAAAACCTGAAACAGGGCAAGGACATTTTCAAAACAAATCAGGTTGATCTGTGAACATTATGTTACACTATTTTTTGCAAGGTTTCAAGTGATAGAAGTTGTAAAATTAATGTTGGGCCCATACTTTGCCTTTAATTATTTAGAGTAGCCACTAAAATCAGTAGACTGACTTTAAAATTATGCCAGCATAAAATAATGCAAGTATTCAGCTAACATGATGGAGCATCTTCTGTCAACTGAATATTGGGGCAAATTTCAAGGATAGTATGTAATTCTACCTTGATGTCATTACGGTGATGATAATAACAAAGTTGAGTCTAATGGCATGCCCACATGGCCTCTTTCCTGTGGATAAATGGTTTCATTTTTGGATTCTCTGACTTTTATTCTAATGAAAAATTAATGTGGATTGATGTAGTCAGTCATTCACTATGGTTGTTTTTCTAGGTTGTTGGAAAAAATTCTTTGCTACATAAATGCAGTGGCGCAATCAATAGAAAAAAATGCCAACACTTTGACAGCCAAATTCTGGAAGGTTCTGCTCAACAAATCATATGAACTACTGGATAAAGTGAGTATTATTCTATTTGCCAGTAAGGTGACATCTTGAAGCTTTGTGATTTTGATGTAAAATAGATTTACTAATTTTAAACCACCAGATAATCCAGGCAAAAATGATAGTTGCTTAAGGTATCTTGAGTTAACCTACTACCACAGATTTGCCTAGCAAATTAATTCCAGTAACAATTATCTGTGCAATTTATATGAATAAAGAAAACAATAATACAATATAGATTTTAAAACAATATGTAGAAATTAGAGAATATTGAAAGATTTGGAAAAAGTGGAGCAAGCACATAGAAAGGTTTAACTCTGAAAGGAGAAAACTTAAGAGAATATACAATAGAACTTTGGCTTTTCTGAAAGATGGGGAAGTTATCTGAAGGACCATCTCTTCCTGGTTACATCCACCCAACCCACTAGAGCAGGGAGGCAGGAAATATGAAAGTTCCCATCTCCTAAGAAGGAACATCTGACAGGACCCAGAAGAACGGCCTTCTCCATGATGGCTCCCTCCCTTTGGAATATCATCTTGGTTCTGCCAACAGGCCTGGGGAACCCAGAGTGGGATGGAACCCATCAAGTAGCTCATTTGATTATGTGTTGTCACCAGGAGATGAGAGGGTTACTGTTTTTATTCTTTTATATTGGGTTTTTTATTGTTTGTAAACCTCCCAGAGTCATTGGAGTGGGCAGTCATATAAATCTTATAAATAAATAAGTTATTCAAAAGAAGAGTATTGTGACAGTGCTGGTAATGAAATAAAGATCTCAACCTATAGGGATAAGTTCCAATTAAGATAGATTTTGTAATTGATAACAGTTCAATAGAGAAACCAACTTCTTTAGGCAGTTATGAACTCCCCTTCACTAAATATGTTCAGGCAGAAACTATGTAGCCAGGAATTGGATTTGGTAGTCTACAAACAGCTCCTTTTAACTCTGGCTTTTCTAAATCAATTTTTCAGGCATTTGAGTGAAGGCAGAGGAAAGGAGGAACAGAGCTTTCACTTATTTTAGTCAAAACTTGAGGAAAGACTTGGAATGGAAAAAAAAATGAGTGAAGAAAGCTCTCTCTGCTTATATTGTTTCCCTCCAATTTTGATCTATTTGTGAAGGACATGGGGAACAGGATGAAGTACAAATGAATACTAAGGATAAGGATAAGCGGGCTTGAACCCATTCTGAGGCACTAACTGGACTAAACATCTGACAAAAATAAAGTGAAGGAGGGGAGAAGCACATTCACCCTTGCAAGTTTCTGCTACTATAGTTGTCATGGTAGCCATAGTCTTGACCCATATGGCATTGGTTTCTTAGTCTGCTCTACCTTGTTGGATTGACATTCGGTTGCATTCTGAGATTTTCTTGAGCTTCCCACAAATTCAGGAGTAAGTGGAATACTCAAGACTGGATTGTTAAGGATTGTTAGATTAGTTTTCCTATCTAAATACTATTTTTTTACTATTAATTTTTTTAAAAAATATTCCTGTGTTTCCTTTCTAGATCAATTCTTTAATTCCAACAGAAACCTTTATTCCTGTCCTCAGGGGCCTGATGATCAATCAGTTGCCCTCAGTGAGACGTAAAGCCATGGATCTCCTCAACAATAAACTGCAACAGAACACTCAATGGAAGCAAACCCAGGTAAGCAATTTTTCTTAATGTCCCTGTTGCCACATAGTAGCAGCCCTTTGTGCCACATAGCATAGCAACAGCAATGGGAAAAGTTCAGCCTTGCCCTTTAAGTATAGTACTTAAATAAAGAAGTACTGGATCTGGAACCCTGAACTTACTATAGGAAATCTTCTGCTGTAGGCTTGTTTGGATTGCAAGATCTGGATGTTGGTTTGGATGTTCCCATGAATGGTTCCGCATTATTTTGTCCTTTCAGGTGGAACTGCTGCTAGAATTGGTTCCCGACCTCCTCGCTGTGGTGCAGCATCCGGAAGCTGAGGAGCAGGCAATTAATAGGCAGACGGCCTTGTATAGCTTGAAGTTGCTGTGCAAGTGTTTTGGCAGAGAGAAACATGAGCTGTTTGTTGCTGTGCTAAAAGTGGCCATTGAGGTGATTTCTTCAGATGGGAAAGAAGAAAGAAATGTCGTGGGAAGTGCTCTGTTGTGTGCTGCTGAGATCACCTGTGTGTTGAAAGCATTGGCTATACCTCAACTTCCAAGGTACTCTTCTTCAAGCATAATTAAGGATCAAGAAATTGAACATCTGGACTGTCCCTTGAAATTTTTGTTCAAAATATGCCTTGCATTGCAATGTGATCGAATATCAGTTAAGCAGCTCTAAAAGATAGGGTGGTTATTTCTCTTCTTCTTTTATAATAGACAGACATAGGTTTTCCAACAAATTCTAAAGGGGGGGAAATCAGTTGGCATCGGAAAAAAAATATTTCCTTCCTTCTGTGCAAATGATTCTTATTTTTCTAGGCCAGATTGATTGCTCTTCCTTTCAAAGAAATGCTTGAGTAATATTCATAGGAAAATTTGTATAATTAGTTGGAAGCTTTCTGCAAAGCAAAGAAAAATTAAGCACTTTCATGATTACAATCATTCAAGAAAGTAGTGATAGATAAAATAACTTTTGACTCAGATATGCAATTATCTACTACACTGTCCTCTATGTAGATTAAGAAAGTTAACAGTTAATATTCATTAGATATTTTTGTTTTTTCGGAAGAGCTTGGCTTTGACCCTATTTAAAATATTTGTATTTTACTGGGAGGTCTGTTTGAGTATGAACAGGTTAATCTTGTGTATCTTTTCTCATAGGCTTATGCCGGCATTGATAAATATACTGAAACACAAAAAGGACTTAGTTGCCAATGAAATTTATTTACTTAGCACAGTGACAGCTCTACTGAAAATTGTGGAAACGTTGCCACGCTTCCTCAGCCCATATTTGCTGAATGTCCTGCTCCAGGTCAGTAAACCTACTTTGATTAAGAGCAAGTATTAGTTAAGTAGCACAATGTGTGAAACCTCTGTGAAATAATTTGATTTGTATATTGGCTGCCTCCAAGGTGGTCCACTTGGACAGAATTACTGTTGAAATGGGACCTTCATCCCAAGTTAATCTACGCGTGGCATCTCTGAAAACCACTTTGGCAACAAAACTTCCATCAAGAGTTCTTCTGCCAGCAATTGCCAAGTGCTATGGTGAAATTGCAAGTGCTTCTAAGGTGAGATGCGCCTCGGTTCTTCCAACACATCGCTTGTTATATTTCAATACATACTGTATATAGTCAATATATTACCTCAGGCAATAATGGAGTTCAGAAAGTGCATGGCATCAACACTTCATTGAGAAGGAGGCATAATTCCACCTGCAAAAGGGGGCTTCCTTTACTTAGGTAACCTGTTAACAGATTTGGCGCTTAGTTTCTTTTCTTGGGCAAGGAAGACGAAGAGCAGGGTCATGGTTCCTTATGGCTCTCAAATTTCACACTATCCTGGACTGGATGTTTTCCTTAAAAAAAGCTGCTATCGAGTTTTTGAAGGGAAACTCAAGCAATTTGGACAGCTTTATTTAATAATTTGAATCCCCTTGGGTATTAAACTGAACTTGTATCTTTGTTCTTCTAGAATGATGTAGGTACTATTATGGATGTTTTGAAGGAGCACATTGTAACTCTGGAGAAAGATCAGCTCTCTGCTCATCAATCTGAGCTAACAGCATTTTTCACAAAGGCTTTGGACTTCAGAACCGAACATGCTCAGGTGAAGCATATGAGATCTTTTGAGAGTAGCACAAATGTATTCCTTTTCAAGTGAGGTTTCATCTCTTTATGGGGCAGTTTAAAAAGCTCAGTTCTGGGTAGGGTTATGCCCACAATCCGATAAACATTGCTACAAATATTTTGATAACGCCTGCTTTATTCTAGGACAATTTAGAGAAAGTTGGCAAAATAGAAGCTCGGATTATCGCATGTTTAATCAGCATGGTTATGAAGCTTTCTGAAATATCTTTCCGGCCCCTGTTTTTCAAGGTAGGCATTTAAACACGCTTCTATCTTCATAGGTTTCTTGTTTGTGTTTTGATACAAACAAATAAAAACCCCACGCCCGGTCTCTCTTTTTTTCAGCTCTTTGATTGGGCCAAAACTGAAGGTGCCCCAAAGGATAGACAGTTAACTTTTTACCGCCTGGCAGACTGTATTGCTGGTGAGCTAAAAGGATTGTTCAGCCTATTTGCTGGCCATTTAGTGAAACCTTTTGCTGACAATCTCAACCAGATCAACACATCAAAAATAGGTAAAAATTCTAATTTAAAATAAATGCAAGGAAGAAAAATATTTTAATAAAATACAGTATAATGCACTAATAATGTAACAATGCATATTTATATATTGGGTTGACATGAGGGGTCCTTGGTGCGCTGAGCTTGTGTTTTTCCTGCCGATATTTCATTACCCAAACTATGTAACATCATCAGTGATAACTAGATCAGTGAGTAGCACTGATGATGTTCCTTAATTTGGGTAAGGAAACATCTGCTAGAAAACAAACAAACTCAAGAGAGTACCAAGGACCCCTCATATTTATAGTTTTTCTTTGAAACTTATTTACATTGTTATTTTCATTTTTTTTAAATGGAAGCCCAGACTCAATCAACTCAAAATCCAACTTCTGGTAGTTCACCTTCAAAAAAATAAACCATAGGGCTCATTCACATTAAATTAAGTTTGTTTAACTTTAACACAGCCTGTGTCATGTCTTCAGTGGGTGAGGATACCGTGTTTCCCTGAAAATATGACCTGTCCTGAAACTAAAGCCTTACCACATTTTTCGCATGGGCAAAAATATAAGCCCACCCCCGAAAATAGGCCCCCTGGACAATCCCCCCCCCTCCGGCCAGGCAGGTCCCCATTCACTCACCTAGGGGCATTCCGAAAGCGCCGAGCCGCGGGAGGCGGAGGGCGGCGAACAGGCGCTCACGTTGCTTGGTGCCTTCTGGGTACTGCTAGATCAGTCAGCGGCGCTGTGCCTGTCTGAAAAGGGGGGTTGCTGGGCATCTGCTCGCAAGCGTGGCCACCTCGTGGCTGCTGTGTTGCTGCTGCGACAGCGCAACACAGCCATTCGGCCCTGAGGCTGTGCCCAGCTCTTCAGGACCCCGGTCGCAAGGGAGCAGCTGCCCGGCAACCCAAATACAATAAGCCCTTCCCTTTAATAAGCCCAAGGCCATATTTCGTGGGTCAAAAAAATATAAGACCCTGTCGTATTTTCGGGGAAACACGGTAAGGTTTAGAATCTTATTTTTCATTTTCTTCATATTATTTATGCCTTTATTCCTGTACCTTTTGCTGTTTATTTCAGATGCAGATGAAGCTTACTTTGACTCCGAGGGTGACACTGAAAAAAGTTGCTTATTACTACAGTATAGCCTTGACTGTTTGTACAAAATCTTCCTTTTTGATTCTCATCATTTTGTGAGCAAAGAAAGGGCAGAAACATTGATGCTACCTTTAGTCAATCAGGTTAGAAAGCAGTCACATTCTTATTAGATTATTACCTAATAGGTTTCCACTGTGCTATATAATTCTTAGATGATTTTTACAGAAGTACTTTATTCATTTAAGATGGTTCCTTTTTTAGCTTCTCTTATTGTCAAATCACCATACTCAGTTTAGAACATGAGCTGAGTGATATACTTGTTATAAAGGAACAATCTACCAGTCTTGTACAACCAGGGGTTAAATGCAGTGTTCTTATGGATTCCCAAAAAGGGATATTAAAAGTATATAAAGAATCAAAGGAATCAAAGAATAGATAAGAAAAATAAAAAAATCTATTCTAATTCTAAAAGCTCCAGCATAAAATTGCTCTAAGGAAGAGCAAAGAATTTGGTCAGGCTAACTAGCCCATTGTTGGTTGAATTTTTTGATTTTATTTTTTTCTTTGTAGCTGGAAAACATGCTTGGAGGAGAAGAGAGATTCCAGGAGAGAGTGACTGTGCATTTGATTCCATGTATAGCGCAGTTTGCAGTTGCAATGGCAGATGACGCTCTGTGGAAGCCCCTGAACTATCAGATTTTGCTAAAGATGAGGCACGCATCACCCAAGGTGAGTGGCAGATGTGTTAAGTTCTGCTTAAGACAAGCAAGGTGGCCAATACAGTTTAATACATGTTGGGGGTCAGTCTTTTAAAAACTGGAATATTGTTGATTGTGCCCAAATGTTACACAGGAGGGAGCCAGAATTGGGCCATTCTGACTGCGCTAACTTTTGAATGTGCTGACTGCACTTATTTTTGGTTTAGGTTCGATTTGCAGCTTTGTTGGCTTTGTTAGAGCTTGCTGAAAAAATAAGAGAGAATTATATGGTGCTACTACCAGAATCCATTCCTTTCTTAGCCGAGCTTATGGAAGGTAATGTATTGCTTATTGTTTTTGCATCAAATTACTTTTTTCCATAAAACTACTTTTAATAAACAATGGCTGTCCTGCAGTTCCACCTTAGGGACAAATTATCCTGTCTCTGTAGAAAACTGCTGGACTTCAGGCTGCATGGTACCACCCACTAAACTATATTCTTAGGTCCTTATGAGCATTTATAGCCTTATAGTTAAGAATAGATTCATTAGAGAATGTATATTTTTCTTACTTACAAGGAAAACTTTTTCCGTGGCCGGTTTTCAGCATGAATGTACAGAATGTATCAAAATCCAAGTCAATGACTGTACGTTTTATTTCCAAGAAAATGTCACAGTATTTATGTTCAAAAGTCATATGTCAAACAAGGAAGTGTTTAGAAGAAAATGGAATTAATGCAAGCATTGTGTAATTTATATAATGAATAGACTAGAAGGCTATAGTACACACACACACACACACACACACACACACACACAGTGCATACACACAGTGTATCTATGTACTGAGTTGATTCAATTGCAGATTAGGGAAGCTCTAAAATTCATAATTAAGTACTGATTGAACCCCAGCTATTTATAATGTTATTTTCTGCAATCTGAGAAAATTGATTCTTCTTTAGACAGAGCTAACATCTAAATTATTAGTTTTAGAATAACCTTGAGCTTATATGCCTTGCAATATGCTGGTAATTGCTTTTTCTGAGAAAACCTTTGGAACCTACTGGGAAAGTTTCCTTGGAATTTCCCAATCTTTCCCAAATTTAATTTTAAGATTAATACATAATAGCAGTAATATATACATTTTAAGATGTCTCTTTGAAAAGGTATAAGTTTCCTCCCCATGAGAGGAAGGGTACATTCGAAAATAATAATATCCAAACAATTTAAAAGCAGCTTAAAAAAAATCTTTGGAAGGTGGGAGAGAAAAGATGGAGATTGAGAGAACCCTAAATTGTTTGTTTCTTTTTGCCTCCTTGGCAGATGAATGTGAAGAAGTGGAGCATCAGTGCCAAAAGACCATTCAGCAGCTTGAACTTATTCTTGGGGAACCACTCCAGAGCTACTTTTAATCCCACACCCCAGCTCTTCTCTGTTTAGAGGTTAAGATTTGCAAGAAGGACCAACCTTTTTCCTCACTCTTTGTTTTATGAATGCTTTTACAAATATATTTGACCATTTTGCTCAATATTTATGTTAAAAGGACTGTTTAGATTTTAATTAAAAAGGGACAAATTTTTAAGTGTAACTTCTTTATATTTACGTTTTAAACGGTTGCATTACACTTACTATACCGAATAAAGTTTAATTTCTTATAACTTTTCTGGGCCACCTAGAAAAATTTTATCACATCTACTGTATACGTTAATTTAGAACTGACAGAACAAATTCAACCCTTTTATTTCCCCATCTAGAAACTCATACTGTCCTAGTTGAAGAACTGATTTCATCTTGGCTCTCAGTTTTTCCTATTATTCATACCAAAGCACTGTAAGGAGACAAATACAGTTTAACAGAAGATTCCACATTGCTTTGCACTTTCGGAATTTTAATTATAGATTGGAAATTCATATATTCTCTATAAACCTCAGCAGAAAATTATAATTATATAGATTTTTAACAATGCTAGGCAGTAGATTGAGATACAAAAACTGTTGCCTAGGTAAACAGTCTTAATGTAAACATGTTATATATTGCACAGAAATATGCAGAAGCCTGCTAATTTTACTGGACACTGATGAGGCAGTCCTTATTGAGTTCAATGGAGTTTCTTTCCGGATTGCAATTGCCATTTACATTTAGGCACAATGTCAGTTAGTAAACTATAAATTGTTAGACCATTTTAAGATTAGTTAATAGATATGGTATTTCAATTAATGTAAGTAATGATATACAGAAAAATTTCTGCAATCTTCCTTCTTTTTGGTTACATCAAGATGATTCTCTGCAAGCAATTAATAAAACACAGGTACTGCACAACTACCAACATCTTACATCTAGTAGTTGAACATCCCCGAAGACTTCCAATATACGGATCTTGTCAAGCTGCTTAAATCGATGTTTGTACTCTAGAATATGCACGCCATTGATAGCAACATTATATTGATGATCTTTGCAGAAAATTAGTAGCTGAAATTCAGAAGGATAAGGTCAATAGCAATAAAATCAACTTATGGGGCAAAAAGTCTGTAGAGATTCTCAGTCATCCAGATGATGGTTGTCCCAAAGGTGCTTTTTCAGTAGGCAACTGTACTTTGTTTTTTCTTTTGAAGACATTTCGCTTCCCATCGAAAAAGCTTCTTCAGCTCTGACAGGAGCTGAAGAATTCCCCACTATCCTGTCAGAGCTGAAGAAGCTTCTTATATGAGAAGTGAAATGTCTTCAAAATAAAAAAAACAAGAAAGTCCAGTTGCCTCCTTGAAAAAGCACCTTTGGGACAACTTATGGGGCACTTCAAGACTCTTTGGAAAGGAAACAATACAAATACAATGTAATGCCACCTAATTAAGATTGATCTTTCAGGAATCCTTTATCAAATCAAGCTATCTAATTCACTATATCCCTTGAATAATTTTATAGTGTTTAAATCAATTTTCTAAATGTATCCATAAAACTTGTCTACAACACAATGTGTTGCAATACTGAAACTACAAGTAGTTATAGTTCTTTCTTTGGATTGCCAAACCTTCAAATCTTGAAAAGGAAGAACATGTAATGCAAAGGCCTGACTACCATCTTGTTTCTAGATAGTTACCAATTTCTGTACACCAGAGAGCTATAACTGACCATCTTAGAGGTTAATGAAGAGGTATTTAATTCCCAGAATTCCTGAACTAGCCATGCTGGCTCAGGAATTCGGAAGTTGAAATCCACATGTATGGTTTTCCATACATTTCATGAAGTCCAAATGTGTGTTTTTCCATACATTTCATGGTAATATTTCCCCTCCTCCAATTTCATTCTTTATCATGAATAATTCATAAATGTGTGAATTATTAATGTCATGCTATTATTTATATCACAATTCCAGTTGTGACTTACGGTGCCCTACAGTAAATATAAATAGTTTCTGTTAAAATCTAAAACTTTAATAGGCAATATTCAGTTTAGTAATCTTGTTTAGTTCCTACCTCAAAGTACATTCCTGGCCTGAAAGGAAAATGAGCAATAGATCTTTCCTCTTCTCCCCAGCTATCGAACAGATAAGAATTTCTCACAAAAACATTGTCTTTTATTCGGGGATTCAAATGAAGAGCAATATCGCTTGACTCACTCGGTTTAAGATTAATTGCAAAGCTGAAAATAAAAATGGTGACATCAGTTATGTTATGCCTTAGCACTCCTCCAACTTGGTGGCCTCTATTATGTTCAGTTCTACCACTCCCATTAGCTCTCCTTCCAAGTTCATTCATGCCTTGGCCCAGGTTGGTAGTCAATCGTCACTACCACTTTGCTGGTGACATGGATCTTAACTCAGTTTCAAATATAAGCTTCAGTCCTAATCTTGATGAATAGATTGCCTCGATGTTAGAGACCCATAGCTCAAGAGCCTTGTTATGACAAAAATCACAACCACCAATTGGCTTCAGCCCACAATTCAACTAGCTGATAGAAATCTCCCTACCTTTGATTCAGAATATAGGTTAATAAAGTAGGCAATAGACACTTCCATGCCAGATAATAACTCTTGTTAGTTTCCATGCAAGCTAAGGGCATTACGACTTAGGACTATGTTCCAAAATATTACAGTGTAAGGCATTACAGTGAATACATGTCTGTTTAAACAGTTGGCAGGTGGAAATTATGTTGAACAGGTGACAGAAGGCTAGTACAGTGTCTGTCAGGCCCACATACCTAGACTAGACCGGAAAACCATTCCTGAGAGAGAACTATTATTGAATCTATTAGTGGAGGGATGGAAAGAAGCAAATGTATTAAAGGCTTTACATATCCAAACTTAAGGATAACTAACATGTCAAATATCTGGGTCAAGCAAAGACAGTGTGGAGAACAAGATCTTGACTGATATGGGGGAAATGTATCATTTAGCAAAATCACTGCTGAATAGGTCAAGGGGTAGCACCAGGATTATTGCTATTTCAACATCTCTTGTTCCTTCATCTCTGCATAAATTAAATTGGTGTAAAACTGTTCAGATAAGTAGGTGTTTATGGACTTTCTCTTACATTACAAATCTGTGGGTGATACTAAATTCCATGGTTTTAGGTTAAAGACATACTGTAAATTTTAGGTTAAGGACATACATGTGGAGGTTAGTAGGGTTTCTTATGAACTCAGTAAAGTTTTTCTGTAGAATTTTAGGAATGAATTTCAAACGCCACTGAAATAATACCAGCATGTAAAATATGCAATGTTACAAATAATGCAGTATTCCAATACACTAACCCATTTGCTTTTTCTTTAACTTCTCCTTTAACAGCAATTGTTCGTCCAGGCTCAACAGAATAATTAAGTTTCGCTGAATAAGGAATTACCTGTAAATATAATCAGACCCAGAGTTACCTATGCCAAAATTAATAAGCTGCAGATTATAAATATATACCATGTATCTAGTTTTCTGTACTTGCATATCACTAGAGGCATATAACAATTAAAACAAAGACAAGGCAATAATAATTAAGAAAAAAATTAAAAACAAGTGATTATTCACAATTATTACTCATTTATAGATTTATGGCAGTTCACATTCAGAAATGATCTGAACAAGCCTACTTTCTGTTTGGCTGTGACAAGCTTTCTCTCTTACTCCCTTAGATTTAAAACAGAGATGCTCCAGGACAATTATCAACTCCCAATATCTCTGTATTGTACACTTTTCATGTGATAGATAAAATTATTAAACGTGTGGGGGGGTCAATGTTCCTCCTCAATTCAGAGCTTTTAAGATGTCACTTTTTAATTTTTCATATGTCCTTCTTCCATTTATCTATTTCCAGTTGCTGAAGCTATTTTCCATCTGAGGCAAAACAGCTTAGAACAAATATTTGAGTTTAAACAAAACTTAACAGTAGCCTAATCTTCTGGAATGAATTAAGTGAAAGTAAACAAATAATATAAATTAGAGAAATTGTGGGAACACTTTACGGTATGTTCCGCCTCTCTGCCTTCTTGGCTTACCCGCAAAGCATATCGAAGATATAATCTCAATTTAAACAAACTTTTATTTAATCAAACTTAATTATATCCTGACCCTGCCATTCAGCTTAAAGAGTGTCCTTCAACTGGAAAAAGATTGTGTAATGTGCATGAACAGATACAGTACATTCATGTGCAATACTGGAAACTTTGAAGCAACTATTACTTTCAATCTAAGTTTGGTTCTTATAAAGAAATATCTTACAATAGTAAAATGATGAGTCAGAAGACAATCTGGACTCTCCATCACATGATCTTCACTCAGTTTCTCTAAATTGATTTCCTACTCATATTTTAACCAATTCTTATATATGTTTCAGGATTTGGCGCTGATTTAATAAGAAAGATATCAGATTAGGGAAGGCTTGGGAGCTGACATCTGGACCAAGATAGTGGGTTTTCTATACTTTACATATAGCTAACAAATTTACTGTTCAATATTGGAAGGACAAATAAACATATGACCAACTATTCAAGCAATTTATGAATTAATCACTTATCAATATAGATTAGCTATGGATAGTTCTAACAAAATATGGTTTCCATTCATTGAAGTGTCTATTGTATAACTTTATATATATGTCTATGGATATGTCCACTGTACATTTTTATTTCTTCTTTCATCTTTTTTCCTTCTATAATTTTGTGTATTCTTTTTATATTTCATTTGGATAGGAAAGCAACAATTTATCAAGAGCTTAACTGGGTCTATCATAAACAAATTAAGCTTATCTCTTTTTCAACAAAAGAGGGGAAACAATAGGTATATTTCACCCTGACCTCAGTAAAGGACTATACAAATTCTCTCTTGTGATCATTAATGAAATATTAATGCAAGTTAGATGATGCAATTGTTAGATAGATTTGTAATTAGCCAAATGACCACACAGATAGTATTCATAAATAATTCCACATTAGCTTGGAAAGTAGTATTGAATAGAGTGCCAGAAGGCTCTATTTTGGGTCCTGTGCTATTCAACATTTTCATTAATGACTTAGGTGAAGGAAGTTAAAGATTATCCAATACACAGATGTAAAAAAAAACCTAGAAGTGGTTAAGAAAAGATTCAGAAAGATCTTGACAGGTTTGACTAGTGTATTGAAACACATAGGATAAAATTTAACAGAGAAATATGAACACCTGCACCTGGAAAAGGTGAGGGAAAGAAAAAAGGGAAAGGCCCAAGTCAACAATGCTCCTACTCTACTCTTTTTTAGTCAGACCACATTTGGAACATTGTGTCCAGTTCTGGACAACACAGCTATGCATTAGCAAACAGGTCTTGGAATAAGTTCAAAGGAAGGCCTCAAAATGGTGAGGGAACTGAAAACCAAGTCCTATCTGCAAGGCTGAAAGGAACTGCATATGTTTAGCATACAGAAAGGAAGACTAAGGAAAAATATGATAGCAGTCTATCTAAAAGGCTGTTCTAGAAAGGAGGGAGTAAATTTGCTCTCTATTGCCTTGTAAAGCAGGATCGGATCATTGGGTTGAAACTACAGGGAAACTGATTCAGGTTAGATGTTAGGAGGAATAACCCGATAGGAAGAACTGTTAACTGGTGGGTAACAGTTCAGAGACTGAAGAACCATCTGTCTCAACTGCTTTCACAGACCCTTCACCAAGCAGATAACTAGATAATCTTTGAGGTCACAATTCTATGGATTTATTTCAAGGAACTCTAATGTGGCCATTGCAAATGGCACTTGCAGAAAACTATCAAAAGAAACTGCCCTGAAGGACAATTTGAATGCAGCCATTGCTGTTTGCTAAATCAGCACTTGTTTGGTTTATGCAGCATGCAGTAGGAGTTCTTCAATAAACCATGGCTTAGCAGAATTTTGAATCCAGTCACTGAATCTTGTCAGAGGAGTGACAAATCATAAATCAGCTATGCCCTGGCCGCTCCCGTGTGCAAATACCATTGTAATGAAAAAGTTTACATTGAGATAAATAAAAGTTCATGTCCTTTTATGTTCATTTTCATTCTGTAACACAGAAGTCCCCAATCCCTGGGCTCAGAAATAAGTCTGCAAGCTAGCAAAGCCCCATCCATAGGATGGAGGCCGCTTGCAAAACCACGCTCCCTCCAATCCACGAAAAAAGCTCTCTAAAGAACTGGTCCCTGGTGCCCAAAAGGTTGGGGGTCACTTCTATAACATGTTGTAACAGTTTGTATTTAGAAAGATACTTACAAACTGTGAGCTATCAGGTACATCTTCCTGTGTAGAAAAAAAAACAGTCTTAAATATAAAATAAGAGAACAAAATTGTAAACTTAAAGAATACATTTCCCACATTTATGGATGCTTGAGAATCTTGATCAACGTAAGATATACAATTAAATAAAAGATACTGACATGAACTTTGATATATGAATATTAGTATACTATAGTATACAAATAATAATAATAGTAATATTATATGAATTGTGATACAAATAATAATATTAGTAGTAATATTATCTGAATTGTGATATTTGAGTAGTCCTTGTTCAGCAATCACAATTGGTTCCAGAGACTTGGTCACTAAGCAAAATGGTTGCTAAGTGAAAAATCACAAGACCACAACTGTGTTTATGATTTTACTTCAGCTTTCTTTTCCTTCAAAGAGTCAGAAGGATACAGCCCTAATAGCCAGGTGAGCCCAAGCAGCAGGGAAGGCTTCCAGAACTCAATTCCTGAGGAAGCTGGCTAAAAGACCAAATCGTATAGCTCTTTTTTTCCCTCCTCTTCCATGCGCTTTGGAATACTCACCCTGTTGCTAGAATAATTAGCAAGGAGAAAATAAATGTTTGTGGAGAGGAACAAATTGTAAGAGAATAAGCAGGTATACAATGAGGAATTTATTGAAAGGAATGTGCTGGTACTGGTTGTTTGCCTAGCCTGCATGCAATTGTGAGCTGAAGGCAAACAAAAGCCTTCAGTGTGAAACTTATTACAGGGAGTCCTCGACTTAGAACAGTGAGTTTAGTGACCATTCAAAGTTACAATGGCATTGGAAAAAAAGTAACTTGTGACTGTTTTTCCCATTTACAACCATTGCAGCATCTCTATGATCACACGATTAAAATTCAGACACTTGGCAACTGATTCATATTTATGACGGTTGCAGTGTCCCAGGGTAATCTGATCCCTTTTTGCAACCAATTGACAAGCAAAGTCAAGAGGGCAGCCAGATTCATTTAACAATCATGTTACTAACTTACCAACTGAAGTGATTCACTTAACAATTATGGCAAGAAAAGTTGTAATTCACTTAACAAATATCTCACATAGCAATAGAAACTTTGGGCTCAATTGTGGTCATAAGTCGAGGATTACCTGTACTTTGTCTAACTGTATATAAAATTATAAAATAAAATATAAATAGCATATTTTAAAAATATTTACATATTTGCTTTTAATGCCCATTTTGTTTACAATATTCACATTTACAATGTAAACATATAATATGCAGAGTGTTGTTAATTTCTTCATTAATGCTTTTATATGCTATTGCTATAATTTGATCTTTTAGATAAAGACGGCTCCTTATACTGAATATGTGAGCAAATTGCATGTTCCACTTCATAATTATGAATGGTTCAATCCATTCTATTGACATCATGAATGTATACCTTGCATACCAACATAATGTTGTAAGAAATAGAATAAATAAAATCAACATTCAACATACATTCAAATATTTTATACTTAGAGCAATGCCAAAGTAACAGACTTTCTATTGCAATAACTCACCTTGTTGGAAACAAATCCAATCAACGTAACTTTCACTTTTCCTGATATTGCAAGAGTGTCAATTTTTTCCAAATTAATCTTATGTTTATACAGCAACACATGCTTTCTATTAACTGACACCTGTAAAAAACAACCAACTAAAATTTGAATATTTTACACAGAAGCACTGATAAAGTTTACATAACAAATTATTTTTAAATTAATCAAACACATCTTAAGGTATTTTATAAAAAGTAGCCTTTTACTTTTGACTATAATTTAGCCATAGCTAAACCATAATTAAGAAACTATGATTTAAAGCCAAGCTAAGCAAACCTTTTGTTTGAGGGTTGCAATTCATTTCTTCTGATCGACATGAAGGCCACAACGGGTGTGGCTGGTGATTCTACAATAACGGTGCAGTAGGTTTGGCTAAAACTTTTCAAATCTATTTTTAGCATGACAGGATAATTGACATAATTGATGACTGTAAGGCTAATACAGCAAAACCTCTGACAATTTGAGAAAAGAAGTCAATCCAACTCTTGGGGGGATTCCAACTTTTTTGGGGGGGGGATCCCTTTATATCACTGCAAATATTGAAATACTCATTTGCCTTTGCAAGACTTGAAGCACCCATTTTCTAAAATGTTTATTATCTTTGAGAAGATCCTGAGATCACAGCTGGAAGGCTAGAACCACATACAGCCTGCCAATCCCTAGTTTAGAGTTATATATGAATTAAAGGTGTTCCTTTGCACCATTCTCTAGTGGTTAGATTTCAAGGTGCTAATAAAATGCCAACCATCCCCAGGGTTGAATCTTGCCCAGCCTTGCATTAAGACCACCTCTAGCGTATTAGGAACAACATTATTTAACACCTCAACCAGTAGTGCAAGATAGGAGGAGTAAGTATTTGCAGGGAAGAAAATGTCTTGTTCTTATCCATCTGCATCTAGAAGTCATATTCAAGAGTGCCATTCATTCTGAAATATATGGTTCTTATATGAGTGCAATTTGGCAGTTCAAATACCACCAGGCTCAAGGTTAACTTAGTCGTCCATTCTTTTGAGGTGGGTAAAATGAGGACCCAGATTGTTGTTGGGGGCAATATGCTGACTCTGTAAAACACTTAGAGAGGGCTGCAAAGCACTGTAAAATGCTTTATAAGTCTAAGTGCTAAGTGCTATATGCTGCACTCCTAAAAAACTGAAAAAGCTTTCTGAAGTTTACCTCCATGACCTCTACCTGTTTTAGTTGCAACCATTCAAACTTTAAAGAACAGTATAAGAGAGTTTTTCTCCTTCTACCACAGACAAAAATGTTGGGATTTGACTGCAGAGTTGTGGGTGGGATGCATATTTTTATGTTTGCTCTTTTGGTGATAGCAGTGATCTAACTAGGTTTCAATTACATTATGTTAAATATATTTGAATATTTTGATTGTTATTGCAAGTTATTAAAAAAACAAAATGTGGGATATATAAGCTAAATAAATACAATATTACAAGCATTGAGCCAGGAAGTATCTAACCAAAAAAATAAAATTTAGATAAAATTAAGTAGTTAGTACTCTCAGTGAAATCAAAGTAACTTAAGCCTAAATTTAAATTTAACCTGTTGAAACCAATGGGAGCTCAGTATATAGTTGCAGTGGTACAGAACTTATTGAACTAGTATTGATAACTGGCTGATTAAATAATTAAATCATAGCAATTTACCTGGAATTTATCATGGCGAACCATAAAAACTATCTCAAAAGGTTTTGTTTTTTCGAAAGGCATCTCATAAGTAATCTCTTCTGTGCCCCATTTTTCTTTCTGCAAGGTATTGCAAACTAGGCAACCGGATCTTTTGAACCGAGGGTTGAAATGAAAGGCTACATCGGCACGAGGTTTTGCACTGTTACCACACTGAAAGTCCACCTGGAACCTAGTAAAAACAACCACACTGGAGTCAATGCAATCTTGTTGAAACAGCAAATAATCTCTAGAAATGGAGAACCTTCAAACTGTTGCCTCCATATTCCACCCCGTTATATGAACATAGAATTGTGAGTAGGATCAACAGGAACATTCATTATGTAGCCTGCCCAGACTCATGATGACATCTTTGAAGAAAAATATATAGGCTTTAGAAGCATTGTTTCTAACTTCTGATATGATTTCCAACATGTGGACTGAGTTTTCTTATAGGACCACGGACATCCCTAAAATAACACACTCGTGGCCATTCTACAGGACAGTGTCATAATTCTAGCTAATATTTTGAAAGGTTATTACAAATATAGGCATATCTTTAAAACATTTTGCTCATTTCTTTTCATATTTGTATTTCTTATTCAATGGTATAAGACTGTCTCTTGCATGCAGTACTAAAATCAATTACATTATCCATGCAAATGTAAGTTTGGGGACTGGTTTAACAAAATAATGTAAACACTTTCACCAGTAAATTTGTGATCTAATATCAATTGACAATTATTATTGTACGGAAAGTCTAACATTCCTCAAAAACTTTAATTTCTCAAAAGAAAGAACGAACCATTTCAATAAATGAACAAATATATACATGGTGCTTGCCCACAATATCCTTATACAATAGCTTTTAATAAAACTTTTTTTTCACCTCTCTGAATCTTCAGGAACAAATCCATGTATTATTACAAGATCTCCAGGTGAAAGACCATCCATTAAGGTTCCAGCATATGGAACAACCTATTTTAAAAAGACAAGATATGTAATTTATAGCCTTGCAACTTAAAGCTGAAAATCAATTTTTCACAATGTTTGATATTTTTAACCTAGATATAGTAAAATAATTAGCATGCTCTTCCAGTTTAGTTAGTTCAGACAACCTCTTCCTAAGGATAATCCCTAAGATTCAGAATCTCTAAATCAAAATGTGAATATGCAAGATCAATATTTCTCTGGCTTGAGCCATTTATTTTCACTCAACTGCTGAGAATAAGGACATGCATGCAAAATTAGGTAGCTGTATGCAGCAACACTTATGCAAGAAAGCATTGCTATGGACCTTCATTGTAATATGTGATTTCAAGGCAATCAATATAATCAAATCAGTTTTACAATAAGCCGCGTAGAAGAAGTCACCAGTGTAAAAGCTAGATTAAAGTTTGAGACCTAAAATTATTCTAAACCAAACAGTTGGGAAACACATTTGAGCAGGCAGGATTCAAAGTCTATTTTTCTGCTCTGCATGGAAACTATTGCAGCTTCACTGCCCTTATTCTTCTCATCTTCTTTTCTCAACCTCTCACTTAAGAAATCCCCTTTTTTAAAGACAACAAGGAAGAAGAGATAATCACTGGGCTCCGGACTGTCCTGTCAAAATTGTCCAAAGACATCATTTTCTGTCTTCTCAGCTTTAGAAGTTTGTAGGCTCTGTACGATCCAAATGCAAACAATATCTGAAAAGGTAAAATTATAGAGCTACATTTTAATTGAACATAACTGAATACGTTAAGTATCCTGAGAGAACCATTAAAGGAAACACAAAGGAAATGTTTGGAAAGAGAATATGATAGAAAAACCTCTGTTAGCTTTGAGTGTGAAGCTATTTGGAGGAGAACAGATGTAAACTACTCTGGGAGACTTAACGTTATTCTGCTTAACGTTAATATGGCAGTCAATGGCTCTTTTTTAACTTTAAAAGCTACGGAATTGACACCTCATCTAAAACTCCAAGCCTTTCAATCAGTGTGGACTATCTCTTGACAAACAGAATTCTAAAGCAATATCTGAAATAGTTCCAAGGAAGAGAGTTTTTTAAAATGCCCAGAACTTAAATTGTCTTACACTTAAGCGTGAACTCAAAGAAAAAGTCACCACTGCTACTAGTACAACTATGATCACAAGTTTCTTCAATGAATCACTATGATTTTCCTCCACACACCCAATATCTTCTGTAATTACCATTTCATACATGAAATGGGAGCAGTTATGCGTGTTTTTAGAATGGCAAATATTACACTTCTGCTCTCTGCTCTTTACTTTTTGCACGTCACACTTTGCTTTTGGGTCCAATTCAAAGTGTTGATTCTTTAAAGCTATTCTTTAAAGCTATTTGTGGCATAGTCCAAGTTTATTGAGGGACCAACTCTCCCACCTCTGCCCGTCCCAATCAGATCCAGCAGAAAATATGACACAGGATGCTGTCTGGTAAGGAGCTGCACTTGGCTCCAGTGCTGCCTCAAATTTTAGGATTTTATTAGCATTTTAAAAGGTGACATTAGCTCCTTTAATATGGCAGTCAATGGCTCTTTTTTAACTTTAAAAAAGCATGCTTTTCTCTAGGTCATTTCTTTTGGCAGGCAAGAACCTTCTTTTTCAGCAACTTCACAACAGAAAGTGTATACGGAAATTCCTTTAATATACTTGCAAGTTTTAAGAAAGATACAAACCAGCTAGGAAAGAGTAAAGTAACCCACAAATTCCCTTAAATGTGGAATATGGTATTATCTAGAATCAATGTTTTATATTATTTGGGTCTCATATGTAATCATGTCTTACTGTTTGATCACTTGATTTCTCACTGAAACACATATCAAGTAATATATCATTTGTTTTTATAGAAGACTTGTCTCCCTTCCCCCTTAATGTTGTGGGGTTTTTGGGGGGGGGTTGGCTTTGCCTGTTATACTTGGGGGTTCTTATTTTTGGATGGGCAAATAAGACCCTTTGCAAAGATTAATGTCACTCTCAAATTCAGAGGTCAAGTTCTTATCAGCTCCACAACACCAGGAGGAGCCCCCTTTCTGACATGGCATCCATTTTGTGGATCATTTTCCTCCCACCCCCTCCCCCACATGAAGCTGGCTCCATCCCTGTTGATTTTCAGTAACTTCCTTTTTTTTTCATTTTCCTTTTCCCTTTCACTTTTTACTCCTATTTTCTGTGTTTAGTTTTTACTCTATTTCATTATCATAATCAAAATTCTTAATTTAAAAATACTTGATTTTAGGCATGGTTAATATCCGCTCATCAACTCCCCAGGCCATTTTGCCCTAAAGCAAAGACTCAAAACAGCATCACAAGAGTTTTTCTTTGCCCCAAGAGGCTACCAAAATAACTCATGAGGAACTATGTGGTGCTGTATCATTTTAGCCTCAAGGCCAAGGGAGGCAACCCAGTGAAATCTTCTGGCTCTCTTAAAGGACTACTACAATGTTACATTACAATCCCCTCTGGTTTTTAATAAACAAAACAGCTACTTTAGTGAATTTCCCAGCCAAGCCCCTTAATTTATTTTCTTTTAAAAAACAACAACCACACAGCACCAAGAGACTGGATAATATCAGACTACACTATAGGATTGTTGTGCACTAGCCGTCTCCATGGCAAATGGATAAAACACTAGGCAATTTCACACTCTTGCAGCCACTACACTTCTGCTATTATAATAACATTGACGTTCTTTATCTTCATTAGCAGAGAACGGAAAAGCCCCACAACTGTCCCCCTTTGCTACCAATCTTTTTTTTCTTTTTGAAGAGATGGGTACCCCGCAACAATCTAGATAAAAACACTTTTCTAACACCCAAATCAGGTTAGTTCCTTATAAATTAAACAAGCAAACTAATTCTTCGGAATTGTGCTTTCTCTGATCCTGGTGGCCCTACCTGAAGTCAGTTTAAGTTCCAGCTGGACCCCGGGCTCCAATCACGGAGACCAACCGAATTTAATTTCCACTGGATGGCGCACGGTCCACAATCTTTTCTAAAGTTTGACTTGACTTGTTTCGCCTTCCCAACCGCTCATCCAAACCAGAGAATTTACCCCAAGCCAGTCGCTACCGTTTTCAGCTGCATCTTTTTTGCTTTTAACTCTCTGCAGCTGCTCTACTGCGGATGCTCTCAAGTTCACTCACCGCTGCATCTGGGGCGCGCACTCTTTGCCTTCCGGCCAAAACCGCAGCGGTTGCTTTCACCTCGCATTTATCATGCTACCGAATAGATCCCACGGCTTAAAATGGTGCCTCGGCATTCTTCCTTTTCCTGGTTCACAAGATCCCAAACAATGACATCATCCCACCAAGAGACGCCCCTCCCACACTTAAAGAAACAAGAATTGAAAGAAAGTTCGGAAAGCTTTTTGCGGAGGATTTGATCGGCCCTGGAAGAAGATTTAACCAAATCTTCAATGGTCTTTGAAGAAGCAAGATAGAAGGAGTATTGATGCCTTTGAACTTTGGTGGTGGGGGAGACTCCTGAGAATACAGTGGAGAGTCAAGAAAACAATCGGATGAATCATTGATCAAATCAACCCAGAATTGTCACTGGCGCCGATTTATTTTTCTTATTTCTTATTTTCAATTTATTTTATTTCCTTATTAGTATTCACTTGATTTTTATTTCTATTCTTTGAATTTTTCCCAAGGACCTTCAAAATTTGATATCCCAATCATCTTATTCACGAAATAAAGCAGTGAAGATGTCTAAACTTTTTCTAATACAGAAAGGTTTCTGCAATAGAAAAGGATTGTAGAAAGAAGAAAAATAATGAAGTTTATCAGAATAAGATGAATGCATTTTTACAGGGTGACTATCACCAGGTGTCATCCTCATGTTGGAGGATACATCAATTGCCACTGTTAGTCCAAAGAACTTTCTATTGAAGGAGCGGCATCAACTTAGCCTTCATTTCAGCAACCAAATATATTGGGTTCTCCATCCATTGAAACATGTGAAATAATGCTTACTTAACATGTCTAAAGACTTTAATGCATTACAGTACTACAATTCATCGATAGGTGGGGTGAGTCTTCTTCTTTAGGCCATTTATGCTTAATTAGGAAGCAAATAGGTTTCATGGGTTTTCCTACCTAGTCAGCATGCTAGAGTGGCCCAGCTATTCATAAATATTTACATACTAATTATTTTATAAGTCATTTTAATTTTATAAATACATTTCAGAAACAAAGATTGTGGTGAGAATACAAGCAAACTCAAAAAATAATATTCACACATACTACAGTGTTTGCAAGGAGAAATAAAATATAATGAAAGAGTCTTTTACAGTCTATAAAATGGCTATGGCAGTAATCTTTGCAACTGCAGATTGGAACATCAATTCTGTTTTGGTTTTGTGGCTGATAAATTCATAAAAACTTGAACTCTTCATATTACCAGCACCTTCCTTGTCTGTTGTTGTCTGACCTCTGAAGGTCTTTGACAGCAAACATTGAAGTTAAAACTGCTTGTTGGAGTCAGAGCAAAGTCTCCAGCAGAAATTTTATGAGTAACTATAATCCAAACAAATTCCAGCTAAGAAATTGGATAAAACAGAGATAATTCAGAAGTTAACATTTGATGATTATAATTTCCTCCTGCTGGGATGGGCAGATGTTTAAAAATGCATGCAGGTAGGCCAGGAATCTGAGCAAGACATGTGATGCATTGCGTGCCAGAAACACTGTCAATTCCAATTTTAAAAGATGTAGTTTTTAATGTAATTCTAAATTCATCAATACAGTGCGGATGCATTGTAATTTAGATGCAGATTTAACATCTCATATAATCAGAAATAAATATTGGAGATGTAACTACACACAGATTTCTTGCATAACTTTTGGAAGTAAGGTAAAGACAACACTTTGGATATGTGTGTTATTGGATAAATTAAGATTATGTTACAGGATATATTATTTCACAGGATGATTTGAAATGTGTACTGCTTTGATGTTTACATAATATTGTGAATTAAATGGAAAAGAATTTTTGTTAAATAAATAAATAAATATTGCAAAAGGGGAAAGGAAGAGGAGGGGAAGGGAATCTATAATGTCTCTCTGTATAGCAGTGCTGTCAAACTTGCGGCCCATGGGCCAGATGTGTCATGCCCTGCCCACTCCCGTTTTAGCGAAGGGGAGAAAAGTTGCGATATGTCACGTGATGACAATGTGTCATTGCAAGTTTGACATCCCTGCTATGTAGGATCTGCTTGATTTTAAAATACTTGGCATGTCACAAAAAATAAATTCCTTCCTTGTGAAAGTAAACAAATGGACAGTTCACTGAAAGAGCTTATAATGGAATGAATTAAGCATTTTAAAACAATATCTGTTTGTATGACTTCTGAGATGAAATAAGACAACTAGAAGTGATTGTTCATAAGTCATGTCAACATATATTGTGCTAATAAGAGACCAAGGTCTCTAGACAGCTACTACAATCCAAGGAGCTCTTTTGTTTATAATTACTACGTAAGGAGGGAAAGACTTCTATTCTCAACAAGAGAACAAAACTCTGAATTCAATAGTCTTTTAATGTCTGAAATGCATATTTTAAATAATTACAACAAAGTCGTTTAGAAAATACAGTAACGCTCTTAATAAAAACAAAAATGGGATAAAAAAAATCTTCTAAAACTGCATATCAAAAACATGTAACAAACATAACAAATTGATGATACCAGTACATACACAAAATGCTTTGAAATAAGATCTATTACAAAAAAGGACTATATTAACAAAATTAGAAGTTATAAAATTCAGCATACTACTGTAGTAGTAATAGAAAGTAATATAGTAATAGAAATGGCTTAATTTTCAAGCATAACTCTAAAGACCTACAATTATAAAAACGTGTTGCAATTAAGTATGCTTGAGTTTAGTAGAGTAGCCCAAAAGCTCAATTCCCCATAAGTATTCTTCCTGATAGCAGCATTTTTACTCCAATTTTTAATGACATTTTCCAGAGTGTATTATATCTGAAAATATTTCTTCTATTGAAAATCCAGGTCTCTCCATACTTGAGATAGAAGCTTGTTAGGAAGTACATTTAAGAATGTAGGTTTTAGGACTAAATTCCTTACAATGATAATCCATACGATTTTGAACTCACATTTTCTTATAAGTTATATTCTAATGCATTTGAGCAACTCTCCTACATTCCAGCATAGTGTTTTATTTGCATTTTATGGTTATTGTACTGAGATCAAACAATGTCTGAGATTAACATTGAACTGGCTTTCTGCCCGCATTATTGTGTGCTATAAAAACTAAAGTATGGTCACTATGCCAAGTGACTTCAATTCATTTAAAGATTAATTTCTGATAATATTTCAAGGCTATCCCTGAAATTATTAATAGATGCTTCATAATATTTTATTATAATATTGTAGAGAATATAAGTACTTTGTAATACCCTGGAGTAGCACTAGTTCTCAAACTGTCTCTGAAAACATGTTTGAACATATTTTCTAATTGCTAGAGGGAATCAGCAATTCCAATTAACGTAATCACTCTTAAAATATTTTAATATATTATCCACATTTGAGATCTAACCACTTCAATTCAAAGGCAGATAGAGATTCTGCATACTCTGAAAAAAAGCACCTATCAAGGATCTTGATAATTCTGTAATTCAAGTACACACTGTTCAGAATACTATTTATCTTAAAATGTGATGCTTTTTGCGGCACACTTAATTAGTATGCTGCTTATAATAGTTTCTCTAAAGTTAAAACACAGGTTGTTGCAAACATTAAGTGATCAGCTTTTGTATCAATCTTCTCAGAAGAGGAAAGATTTGAATGATCCCTAACATGTTAAATAATTTTTAAAATGCAGTCTTAAATCAAGGGAACATACTTCTCAGTCAGAGATTTTGAGACATTATGCCTCCTATTAAATAAGGATTTGAAATGAAGTTACAGATAGGTTTCAGAGTTGTGAGATTTTTTTTTTAAATTTGAGCTTTAAGATCAATTTGATGAAAAGGAATTGTTGCCAGTTGCATATTCTTTCACTGAAGCACCCTCTCCTGCAAGGATCCACAAATGCAAGTTTACATTTTAGTTACCACTCTAATAGCCTAGTTTAAAAAAAGGGAAAGCTTGTTATTGCTATGATAAACTTCCTTGGCCCACTATGCTCCAGGTGAGTTGGGCAATGATGATGAACAACCAGTACAACCTATCTGGAAGACAATAGGCTGAGGAGGAATGGAACTGGGAGCAAAAAACACTTGCTGATCTACCACAATATCTGATCTATATTCTACTTTTATTCTGGCTTTAAAATTATGATAGCAGCACTGACACTGCATTCGTATATACAAATGGATTAGGTATTCCTTATCAGCTCCAGATTTTGTCAACTTTTCAAAAGATACCTTCAGGAAATTTTTCCTTCCTAGCTTCACCAGTTTAAAAAATTATTGTTTGTCCCATCTATATACTTGGCATCTCTTTGCTTTCAGTCTGTATTGGGAAGGGTGTGCTTGTATAGATTCTTCACTTTCATCACTGGGATGGCAGGAAAAAGGCAACAAACCAGGGAGGTTTGGCAATTGCCCATTTTGGCTGTCATCTAGGTGCCAAATTTTAGGGCACACCAGAATTGAAAAGATTTATATGCACAATAAGAGTATAAAATGTATCTTTCCTCATCGTTTTACAATCATTTCTTTCTATAAATTTCTACAATATCTATGCCCAAAGTCAGTGGAGTAGTAGTGAACATCACATCAACCAGGCATTGCAAGTTTTGAAAAAGAAATAATTAGTACAGCTACGGACCTCAGGAAACTAATATTACCAAAGCAAGAGAAAAGACTGATAGGAAGGAACTAGGCAAGTGACTATCAGCTTTTCAAAGTTATACCCAGAAAAACAGTAACAGCGCACTCTGTGCATCAGCATGGCTACTCAAAAGATAAATATAATCATAGGAGGGGCCACAAAATGACTGACTAGGATGCCAAAATGTCTAGAATTGGCTCTCCTGAAAGATGCCCAACAATGCCAACACCTGATGCTATATTTTTATAGTTTATGATTGAAAACATGGCTTATTTCTGTACTGTTCATATATATCTTTGGATATAAAAGTTCCTTCTTCCAGGTGAAGTCATATGAGACTATCCCAGTTCTGATTTGTAGCATCTTCTGCTGGTTTGTTCATGAACAAAGGCAATCTGGAAAGGGGTGGAACAAGACCAAATGCACAGGTACAGACATGGATTATTCCTCGAAGAGGACCTCCCTTTTCCCTCCTATGTTTAATTTCTATACAATTTCCAGTCAGAAATACAGGACAAAGACTGCTAAACAGAAGTAAATGATTATGCAGTTATCCTATATAGCATGCTGATAATTTTCAATGTCCCCTTATTGCTTCAAAAATCTGAGTACTGTAGACTTTGACATCTGTAGATTCATAATTAAAGGTCGTCCTGATCACTACAAAGGGTAAGTTCAGTTTATGCTGTAAAAATAAGTATGTTGTCCTTCCCCTAGAAAAAAAAGCCCTATGCACACCAAAACCCATTCTTGGTTTTCCATATTGTCATTTTTCTCCTTTATATGTTTTTCTGATAGGCTCCATGGCCTCTTTTTGGCCATTCCTTCTCCACCCACTTCTGCAGTAGTTTTTCAATATCAACCCTTTGATATAATTTACAGAGATCAATCAGCTGCTCCACAGTTCTGTCACTGTTCCGTAACAAAAATTCCAAGGTGGGACTCTGTTGTTTTTGTTCCAGAAAGCACAACTCATCATAAGTCATTCCCCATTTGCTTGCAAAGTTTCTCCAGTTTTTCACTGTCGGGTGGGATGGATCCAATTTGATCCTCATCATATACAGCAAGTCTTCATCATTTAGTAGGTCACTGATGGTTGGCTGGTGAAATGTACACAAAGAGCAAGAGCCATTTTCTGTACATGACTTCTTCAAAGCTAGAATTACAATTATATTAGGGAGTTATTCTACTGTTTTCTGGCAGATAAAACTCTATGACATGCTTCAGATGTAATGAGCCTTGTTCATGATGATTTAGACTGTATTCTGCTTCGTTTCCCCATTTCCCCACCCTCTCTGCCTCTTTTGCATGTCCATTTGAAGCAAATCTTTTTTGCTTCTTAAACTACAGTTTCCCATTTAAAATGATATTCTGGCTATAAAATTGGCTCATTATATCTGCACTGAACCATTGTTTGCTATGTGCTCTCCAAACTAAAGAAGGCACTGATCTTTAGTACACAAATGTGAAAAAGAACCATGTAACAAAATGACTTATGCAAAAAATGAGTGTGAAAGGTATTGTATAATTATACATAAAGAAAAAGGAAACTGCAGAGAATGTAGTAAAAGAATTCAAGGACCAGTTATGATGTCAGAGAAAATGCAAGGTGATTTTGATGACAATAAGCAGCAGAATGGAACTAAGAATAAAAACAATGAAATGACTTGGAATGAAAGGGAAGCGAGGGAATGCTGGAATGATTGTTTTAGAGATTTGCATTTGCTTTCTACAGTAATAATTCCAAGTATCCTACTTACAACAACAAGAACAACAAAAAGTGGAATCAGATAATAAATATATTTTGGAAATGTGCAGAAAGTTACCTGTAGGTGAATCACCAGCACTACTTTGAGTGTCATCATCTTCTTCTGGCTACAAACAAATACAGCCCTGTATTAATGTCATGATATGAATTTAATTTAACAAATTATGCACCTTGAATTTAGAAAAATGTGTCATTAATATATCTCAAGGATTGGAAAGGTCAAACCATTAAAAAAAACCTAAATACTTTGAAGAAGCTGTATTTCTATAGAGGAAGATTATCATAAAAGAGAGGCACTTAATTCCTGAGTTCAGAAGGATTTTATCGTGGTAAGATAGATTTGAACAATCTGCAGCAGATGCTTTTGCTATTACAAAAAACCAACACGCTTAGATGAAGAGATTTCTCCCCTCCCGCTCTTATTGCAGCTTTAAAGATGAAAGCAGGTGGGGTTTTTCCCTTGAGATATTTTCAGTAAAGTACAGTTGGCTTTTGTATAGCGTCATTCACCTGAGAGTATCACAGAGCACTCTGGAATAGATCATAAACTGTGCATGCAAATACAGGTAAACTATGTAGTTATATAATATGCTGTAACCAGACACCTTTACTTACCTACACTTAACTGCATTAGTACATCCATTCCAAAGAAGCCACATAGATAATTTATGTGGCAAGGCCATGACAACCATGCATACAATTCCTAATCTGCCTTTTGAGCTTGATCACAATTTGGAGAGAAGGCAGGGAGAAACCTAACACCTTCAACTTAAACCGTTTACATTTCATTTTCAATTGTACCAGGCATATTGTTTCTGCAGTATCAGCTATGCTAAATATTGTATACTTTATGCCTAGTTTTCCAAAATATTATACATGGAACAGTTTTTTCCTCTTTTTTTCTTTTTGTTACATATTTTCTTTTTATTTTCATATGACTTCTTTTAGTTCCAGCAAAGCAGGATGCCGAATGAGTCAAAATGAGGGCAATGTCAGTCTTTAAATGGCATGTTTATTTTTAAATTTTCTTTTATTTTATCACCAAAGATAAAATACAAAACAGAAAAAGAAAAATGCCACATTAACAAAAATCCAAAATTAAACAGAGAAAAAACATTGTGTACAAAAAAAAATCTTTTGATTCTAATTTTAAACATAAAAAAATCCATCTCAGCTGAATGCTGAAAGATACATAAAAAAACAATATGTTCTCCTCCCTTTATGTATAAGGTCCACAAATAATTATAAATCATTAAAAATGTTTCCATCCACTCCAGTCTTTAAGTGGCATGTAGAATAACAGAATAATTTATTTGGAAGGGACCTTAGAGGTCTTGTAGTCCAACCCACTGCTCAGGCAGGTAACCCTACCATTACATCCAGAACTTCTGGAGACAAGTAGTTCCACTATCTCAAAACAGAGTGAGACAAGGACCCAGAATGAGCATGGTCACTGACAAAATCTAAAATATAATATGAAAAATACAATTAAAGCAAGGTAAAGAGCTTATTTACTTGAGACTTCAACAGATATAGATTATCTAGATTTAAGCATAATATTGAATTAGAATTGTAGTGATGATTCAGTTGGGAAACTGAGCACAGGAAGTGGAAAGCAGAGAATAACTTGATGAGAGGGAGGTAAAAAGGGCATTGTGAGCCCCCATTTGGGACCTGGCAAGGCTGCTGGAGATCCATGAAATTGGGATTTTTCAATCAGAATCATTCATCTGGCAATATGATAGTATGAAATATGGAAATGCAGGGCCAGAATTAAAGAGGGAGTATTAAGAAAATAGAGAAGAGACAATAACACAAGTTATAGAAGCAGGAATATAACACAAGAGTTAACACTGCAATATATTTATTTTATTTTCAGTGTTAAGACTTAAACAGAATTACTTCATGCACACTAAAGAGAAAATATTAGATGATTTCAATAATGCTGATGTTTCCAGGACACAAAAATCATACACTGCAGCTTGTTCACTTTGCACAGATTGCAAAGGTAACTAAACTAAGCAATATTTATAAAAAGTAAAGTTTTTATTTGTCTTAGAATTATAATTTTTATCAGATGTATCCAAATTTCCTTAATTTTTATTCAGTTTGATAATAAAAAACAAAACCAAATTACTATCCATTTGTGGGATAGTATATACCATCCAAGGTACAATTGCATTGAGAGATTATTAACTATAAAGCATTACATTTAACAATTTTCTTAAAGAAATGCTTCTTAATAAATTGCAAGACCAGACAAAACTACAAATTTGTCTCACATGTGAGGGAAGGTAAGAAAATCCAGTCTTGCCTAAAGGCAGAATATGGATTCTGCACATGTATTTCACTACTTAAGGGAAAAGAAAGAAGAGGTTGCAGCCAGAATAAGAATTTGCAATGCTTGAATCAAAATACAGCCAAAAAGGTGTTAAGTAAAATAACTAGGAATCAAAGCAGTTTGGTTGCCTTCTAGTCCTAAACTGTAATGTGGTGATTGCCTTTGGCTTGGGGCAAAATGTTGAACCCATACAATTGTGGTTTTAACAACAGACTGTTGTTGCAATTAGCCTGTGGCCTATGGAAATGTATGAATGCGGTCAATAAGTTGCCAATGCTGCAAACTTTTCATGCCTAGGTTTGCATTTCCTCAAGGACTTCTTAGTATAACATGAATCTCCTATCTCTTAAGTTCTTAGTTAGGGCTCTCTCTGGGTATTTATTTACTAAAATATCATCTACTCTTGTGGTCTATTCTTCCTGTCCTAGACAGTTTATAACATATGGACTAAATCATTAATACAATAATAAAATCCACCCAATAAAACAAGAAATAATAAACAAACCAATTTAAAATTATTTTTAAAAACCCCATAGTTGCCGTCATGTAAGTCTGAACTCTCTCTTTAAAGACTATTTTCTTGTTTTCTATCATTTGATAGGTGCACTCCTAACTTTGGGACAAGTTATTTCAGAGGGAGGATTTAGTATAAGAAAATCTATCTTGACTCCCAGCCCCACCCCCCGATTTCTTTCAGGATGGGTACCCAGGCTTCCCTTCTTTATTTGATAGTATATGTCAGGCAGATTCTACATGAAGTAGATGGTTTTGAAGATAACAAGGGGCCAAACTGTAGTATGCCTTTCCTTCACTGAAAGCAAAGTAAATAAGGAAGTAAGTAAGTAAAATCTTATTACGGTCGAAGACCAGCAATACACATTAGTTTTTACACTATATTAAAAAATACTAACATTAAAATATAATTAAAAAGTATTGACATTAAAAGTGGATAATAACATAATGGTTCAACTGAAAGCAAAAAATATCTAAAATTCAGGATATTTTTCATGGTGTCTTCTGCCCTTTTTCCAGATTGAACCTGAGTTTGAAATTAAACTTTCAGCACTGACTTACAGTAAACTGGAGAACAATACTGAAAAGTCTAAATGTTGATAAATAACAATAAATAATATTGACAAATATTCTAATAGGATCAATAACATTTCAATTACCTGGTGTATCAAGCCAGAATCTGATGTTAGGCTTGTAATGTTAATGGATGAAATTTCCAAAGTCACTTTTTCTGTTTGGTATTCTTCATCTACAAGGCAAATATTCTTCAATGTTAGTCAGGTTTGGATCTCTTGATCAACATATTTCTAAAAAGGTTCTGTAATTCAGAAAGATTACAATGCCAATTCAAGTAATGTATCAGGGCAAGAAAGAAAGCTACAGGCATATTGTTCCATTCATAAAATTTAGCATAACCAGTGACGACTTGCCTAAAATTCTACATACCTAAGATTGCAGAAGGAACTAACCTGTGGGCACATTATCAACCATTGGCTTCCAGAAAGGATGTATTGAATGAAAGCCCTGTGTATATACAGAGTAAGTGAGGAATTGCTAGTCTCTATTATGCTAATCCTCTTTCCCCTGAAATAAAATACCATACATCCCTCTTCCAAACCATTTGATATGTCACACTTGCCTGCTAGTCACCAACCAATTACATTAAAATCATCATTTTATAACAGGCTCCCATATGAGTTGCAACAATTATTAATGATAACATTTATCTGAAATGTCATGTAACATTTTACTGGCTTCATTCCTGAATATCCGGTTATCATTAACAGTTACAAGAACAAAGCCAGATATTTTAAACTACTACTCTCATCAAATCCAGAGCAATTTCAGGTCTAAGTATAGCAGAAAGAGAAGAAGAAGAAGATGGGAAAGAAGAAAGAGAAATTGCTGCTGAGACAAACCTTGTAAAGATCAATCTTTCTCAAACTTGCCACAGTTGGAATTCACTCCAAGAATTCTAAAAACTGTCATGGTGTGTGAGCAATTTTGAGAACTTTAAGTCCAAACAACTCGAAATGCCCAGATCCGGGAAAGCTAATGTTAGACTGTAACTTCTAGAATACTCAGTCTGCATATCTACATGATACCACAGGAGAAGACATCCGTAGTTATATCTTCTTTTTCATAGTAATCATCTTAAGTCTACCTTCTAGAACATGTATTATATTCCAAGTAATTTAATAAACATTGTTACAATGACAATTGTTACAAAAACAAAATATTTAAAAACCTTAGTTAGAGAATACTGCTTTATCAGAATAAACATTCTTATTTTTATTTTCCATTCCATAGACAAAGGAAATTTCTTCAAAATAATTATCTCTCTTTAAGTTTCTCTCTTGCTATTGTTTGGTTGTTTATTGATTTATTTTGGATACCATCCATACGTATTTTTAGAGTAAGTTGAGTTGAATTAGCAAGGACCAGATCTAAAACATGACTAAATTTTGTGCTGTATATCTGGACAAAAAAAATAAGTTCCACAATTACATGAATAGACTGATGATGTTCCTTCTGCCTTTATTGCTTCACACTGTATTGATTCCTACTTTGGCAGGATCTCCTAGTTTCCTGTAGATACTTTCGGTATCAGAATGAAATAAGAAAACAGAGGATCCATATGCAATCTTTTGGCTCCAGCTAATTTTTGGTTCCCAAATATTCTTCTGTGCTGGATGTCAGAGAAAGTATATATTGAATGTTGAATGTTTATTTTATTTATATGCCGCCCTTTTCCCCCCGAAGGGGATTCAGGGCGGCTCACAACTCAACCAACCATATTGTTATTGCTTACCCATTGCTTTCTTATAAGTGTGCTTCAAATGTTCATGTATGCTTTTAAACATAAATGGCAAATATGGACAGATTCCAAACAGAATCCTCCAGAAGTGCAGATGACTAGTTTGGGTAAGAAGCATGCCCTCAGTGTTACTATCTATTCCCTCAATTTTAGTAGCTGGCCATGCAGGATTATTGGAAACTTAATACCTTAAGAAGATCCCTAAGAGTGAAAGAATTGCATGAATATATAAATTATATTCACAACTTGCAAAAAATCACCAAAAGGCTCAACTTCTGAAATAAAACAAAAGTCTAGGATACATGGTTCTGAAAGGTGAACTGACTTTAAATAAAAAGGAACAAGTTATTGATGTGGGATATTTGCAGATAACTACTGCTATATGCTTAGGATAGATTCATGAGGCAAAAATAGTATTCAATGGAAAATTCCAAGTACTGCAAAGCATAAGAATTCACCTTATGGAGATGTAAAAGAATATATATTGAATCCTCAAAGAAATAGAGGTAAAACTTTCACCAAAGTGACTTTATACAAAGTCTTAGCCCTGATAAATGACTTTAGGTTGTAGAGATCCAAGGCAGGTTAATCCCCATTTATCTTTCTACTGAACCAAGAAATGTCAGGAACATTATAATTGTTCCTTTTAGTATGAATTCCTGAAATTCCAGGCACCCCAGAGAAAATGTGGGATAAATGAATTATTCCCATTTGTAACTGAGTGTTGAACTTAGTGGTATAATACGTACAGTATGTCCTATGATCATACACAGAAATTAATAGGACTGTAGTGTTTTCCTAAATTGACAATACATAAAACATCATGTGCTTAGGAGAAGGAACAATATCTACAAAAATTGTCTGATTGTCATCGTGGCACCTTTTAGATTTTGGTCAGTATCATCTGTGCGGTCTGGTTATCTCTTATATAAGGTGTACAATATGAGAGTCTTCGAGAGGAGCAAGTCCTGGATTAAGGATGATCCTTCTGAGCACAGACTGAAATTACATTAATCTTGCTGCTGCTGTTATCCATCTGTCTACTGATGAGGCCCACCCATCAAAGAGAGTGTTTTCAATACAATTTGTAAAGTTCTGAAAAATTCTTCATGAGAAAGACTAACAGACTTCAGCAAGCCAAGCACAAGAAAGAGAGCCATTAAGTGTCTTGCTGTTGGCTTGGTATTTCATACTTACTGACCTGCCGCTTAGAGATAATATAACCTTCAGAAGAAAATAGTCCTGATGCCCTTTGTTTATCCTGTGGGAGATGACAGAACAGTAAGGCTATTGTCTTTTATAGGAAACAATGATGTTAGCTAGATAAGCCTAAAGGATGTAGAGCCAAAAAAGACAAAGCTGCTGTGGAATAGTTACTGTGGTTCTTTAAATCAGATTTCTTTCCCTCATGAGCCACAAGGTTTTTTTTCTTGACTTGGACTGAAATGGGTTTATAGCTAAATGCTTAAATAAAATGTGTAGTTCCTTCCATCAGTTCTTTATATTGTATAACATCAATGGAACAGAAATTAATCAATGCTGTGTGCCCTTTGCAGATTAAAAATAGAACTGAGTATGATAACTCAGCATCCAGAGTAATCTGGAAACAGGCTTTTAAAAAAAGTAAATAAATAAACCAGCAACCTAAGCATCTGTAAGCATCAAATGGAATATTAGATCATCCATACCCTTTGAGTGAATAATCCCCATATCTAATGGCACGGATAATTGCAATAAAATGAAATTTGTTTTCTAACATCAATGCTGTGTACTAATTGCCTACATTCAGGTGCACTGTGATTAAGGTTGCTTGTTCTGAGGCAGGAGAAGATGAGATGGAATGTTGATACTGAACTTCAAACAAGCTTGGCTCACCACCTCCATGAGGTGGTATCAAAACTGGAAGATGGGCCCGGATAGAAAGCGATCATGCCTCAGCTGGCATGTTACAAGAAAGAAATTTGATGGTCCAGGCTGCATGGCTTGATTATACAACGTATCAAACAAAGGTAAGGGGTCTGTTAATGAAACTGCTGAATTTCCTATAGAGAAGGTGATTCAGATAACTTTAATAGCATGAGGAGGCAATGGAAACAATTATCACAAATTATGTTGTTCCATATGAAATAAGATATGCATTCTGACAGTGGAGACAGAGAATATCTATCAACACCAGAAATTTTATGATTGGGAAAGTTTATACATATATGAAGTTTATATATAAGTATATATTAGAAATTAATTTAAAAAATTGACTGTGACACTGACTGACTCAATACAGATAGTATGAGAACAGAAACTCCTACAGGTAAGAGAAGCAGAAGAAAGTAGCTTTCTGAGGAAAAGTAGCATGGGTCAGTGAAATTGCGTCCTTCAGGGTAGGTAGTCGACTATCTCCCATACAAGATTACTTTACAAATAACTCAAGGCAACTTACCTAATAATCCTTCTTCCTGCTACTTTCTCCACAACAACAACCCTCTGAGATGAATTGGGCTGAAAGAATGATTGGCCCAAGGTCACCCAGCCATCTTTTATATCTAATGCAGGACTTGAGTTCACATTCTTCTGGTTTCAAGCCCAGTGTCAATTAGACCAAACAATATCTCTGGTGATGGAATTGAGCTACTAAGATGAAAATGAACGAAGGAGAGAAAACCATAAGATATGTTCTTAATTGATGGCTTCTTGACCTTAGAAGATTTTGAAGATCTCAGAGTTAATAAAAGCTGGGAATTTCAGCAAATATATCTGGAGTCAGTTCTAGAAAATTATGTCCCTATGAAGGGACATAATAGATTCTCTATTGTGTCATGTCATATCTAATCAAGTTTCATATTACAATATTTTTTAAAAAAAATAAGAACTGCAATCATTGTCGGTTTCTATTTTTACCTTTGGGTAATGCTGTATCTTGGACAGGATACTTTTCTATCTGTTCAGACAAAAAGAAGAAGCATATTTTTATATAATTATTTTAGATACATTTTGAAACACCAATTATTTTGACCTATTAAGTTCTTTGTTCTGCTGAATTTGTAACCTCCCAAGCCAAATACAGTCTCCCAGCTCTTCACTGAGCTTGCCAAGTATTCAACAATTCGCATACAGTATTTATCCAGTCCCAAGTAGGAGTAGGAATCAATGAAGATTTATCAAGCCCCTTATCTGAAAGTTTAGCAGAAATTATGAAAAACTTGGGATGGGTCTGCCGGTAAAGATGACAATCTCTCACCAAATCCTCCTCCCTCCTTCAGAATCTTTCACTGAATGATTTCCAACACTTTCATCCTTATAAGATTTTGAAGCTAATACTTTAAAGAAAATAATCCTTGAGGAACAACTTCATTAAAGTTGTTCATGTCATGAATTCATGACATAGTGCAAATAATAAAACCACTACAAGGGTTCTCGAACAAATCTTGGATAATGACTCCAACTGCATCTCTCACCACTGAGTTTTTTGGTTACAACTCTTTTTTATCCACACAAACCAATCTCTGAATCAACAGAACACTCTAAATATGAATCAGTGCTTAGTTATGGTCATTTTCCTTCTTGATTACAGAAATTAACACATACTAACTGCCTTGTTTCTAGTTGTTACCATTTCAAGTAATATCACCAAAAATAGCTGGTTGTTGCATAAAAAAGAGTGCACTAGCATCACTCATTCTTTATTGAGACATATGTAACTGAATGAAACAGGCATTAACTTCCCATTACAACACTTTCTTATTATTAAAAAACAGTCAGAATTCTATAGTTTTTAGAAATCTGAAACTCAGAAGTAACTTAACTAAATATTATCTTCCCCAGCACTTCATGCTATTTGTGTGGCAAGCTAATTAACTATTTGGGAAGATCACAAAGGAAATGATTGGATGGTCATGTCCCTGGACTTATTTCAGAGCCTGTATCTTGTCACATCTTAATTACTGAACTTTTCTGTGAGTATGAAATAGTATGTACTATAATAGCAACCAACAAGTAAAATAAGTAAATTAATAACCAAGTTAGTGGAAGTAATGTTTCCTTTGAATCAGTCTCAATTTCTGATAGATGTAGTTTTATTTTCAACATAAAAATGTTGCCAATACCTTTTAGTAGGATGTTTCTTCAACTTCCCATTGTAATCCACAATCCTTCCATTTTCTGGTAACCCTCATCCAAATGTTAACCAGCTCTCACTCTGCTTAAGCTTTTCAAACTTAGTCAAAGTCAGTTAGGTAAAATCACTTAGCTGGGCAACTAGCCAGTTCAACACATTCACAAAAGACAGTACTTACATTTTCTGAGGATAAAGTGCTAGGGTCAGTGTCTTCTACTGGTTCTTTAGTTGCTTGATCTGATGGGGAAAAGCCAAAAAGGGGCTTAAGCTTACAGTCATCAACATTTTAGAGATATTTATTTATTTATACTTTGATTGCTTACTAATTACATACACAGTCATTTTGCTGCAAACCCCACAAAAGAGGTTCATATCCTTGTTTATCCCAATTGGGTGAACATCCTTTAAAAAATGGCTTGCTCTTGTATGTTCTTGCATATGTTCATGACAGATGATCATTTGTCAGTTCAAATATAACAACCTTGCTCAATAAACACAAGTCTAAAAGCCATATTAAATTTAAAAAACAGGAAAATTTATTATAGTTTATTTCACAAATGGTTTTAATTTACATTAATCTTCTAAACTATTTGAGTATATAAAAATCAGCATAAAATATCTTGAAACCATTTAAGTTGTTCATTCACATTTCATTTATACTATGTATTTCAGTTTTCAATAAGTTCTATAAAAAGGGTGTCAGTTATCCTACATTAAATACTTGATTTTCCTCCTTAAAAAGTGCAAATTATAATATCCTTTTTCCCACTTTAAAGTGGTAGATTTTTTTTCCTGCTGAAGGATATAAAGTTGAATTCACAAAAGTTATAGCATAAGGCAACCTTTTATAACAATTTCGCTACACTTCAGAGGGATGCTGCAGGGCTTAATTTATTTAGCATTTGAGTGAATGATTCATCAGACTTTGAGAATATGAGGCGCTCCAAAAAGACTTTAAAAAAACTCAAAAGTCATTCTCAATACAAAGCCTAAAATACGAAGAAGGGGAACACTGAGACTCTTTCAAAACCGAATCCGTGTGCCTCTTGTCAGTACGCGGTGGGTAATTTCGAGGAACAAAATCTCAAATCGGAGAAGTCAGGGGACAAAGACTTTCATCTAAGAAGAACGCTGCCTTTGCCAGAAATAGCAACGTAGCAATGCAAGTAGTCATGCTAAATAATACGAGAGGCAGAGAGCTGCTCGCCTTTGGCAGAATCCCGCCAACGAAGAGAAGCTCCACAAAGCCGGTGGGAGGATCAGTGTCCACCCAGGGAATCCGCCCGCCCCCCTTCCTCCCCCCGCACTGCAAAGGCCACTCCAGGGTCCCGCCTCCCTTGCTCTGCCCGGCCCTCTTTCCGGTGCCCGCAGTGCCCGTCCGCAAAGGGCGCGCAGCCCACTGTTCCCGTGCCTCTGCACTGAGGCGCGGGCGCCCGTTGCCGAAGACTTAGGCGACGCGGGTTTTTTACCTTCGGGCGGAGCGATGGCGGGAGCAGCCATTGGGGGCGAGGAGGTCGGCCAAGCCGTGGTGAGCTGAAGGGCTTTGGCACCTGCGATCGGCCCGCCGTTCCCCTCTCGGACCCTGCCGCTTTCTCCTACTACTTCCTAGTTAGCTACCGCTGGGCGCTTCTACGCTTCCCCCTCCTGTAGGGCGAGAGAAACCTTGGAAGGGAGCGGAAGCTGCAGGTAAAGCCCGAGCGAGCAGGGGAAGAAGCCTCTGCGGGGCGGGGGAGATACGCTTTCCCCACCCCTCAAAGCCACGGCGGTCTGCCTAAGCGTGTTTTCTCCCAAGCTTTTCCCAGCTCGATCGGCGACTTCTCAAAAAACATGCGTGGCCCCTGAAAAAATGCCTTGTAGCATCCGTTTTCCCCAGGCAAAGCGGAGTATCTTAACTGACTTGCAGATTGTCCACCTGGAGGAGTAAAATTCAGGATTAGAAATAGTCACTGAAAACAATCCCTCCTTTTGATAAAGTACAGGTAGTCCTCGAGTTACAACATTTCACTTAGTGACCATTCAAAGTTACAACGACATGAGAAAAGTGTCTTATGACTTATTTCTGAGGACACACTTAGGACTGATGCAGCATCCCCATGGTCATGTGATTTACATTCAGATCTTGACAACTGACTCACTTTTATGATGGATGTAGTGTCCCAGAATCATGTGATCCCCTTTTGCGACCTTCAGATAAGGGAAGCTTAACAGCTGTTTTACTAGTTGAAGAACTGCAGTGATTCACTTAAGAAATGGGACGAGGAAAGTCGTAAAATGGAGCAAAACTCATCTAACAAATTTCTCACTTAGCAACATAAATTTTGGGCTCAGTTGTGGTCGTAAGTTGAGGACTACCCGTATATGAAGTGTTATCATTGTTAACCTTTAACACTGAATAATGTTATAAAATGTTTTTGCTTAGCCTGCAACCTGAAATATATCTGTGACTAAGATCTCATTGATCTGGCTGAGTTGAGTTCTCAGTAGCCATAGGACTGTGTTGTAAGAAATATAAGAACCTTTCAAAAACAAACTTTTTAAGAACATACTTAGAGTTTGCAATTGAAATACCTGCCTACAGGGCTTGTAATTTTAAATATTTCTGCTTACATCGGGTTTTCCCAAAAAATGTTTCATAGCATTCTCACACCAGTTTTCTCAAAACATTGATTTCATATAGATGATTAATAATTCTAAAGATTTTTTTATCAGCATCAAAAACAATATGTAATAAATTGTGCAATCAAATGGTCATTAATATGAGCCTGATAATTTGCAGTCATAAGGCCTTTCTGAACTGAAATGCTGTCCTCTCATCCTTGAGTTGGAAAAAGCTCTCACAGCATAAATTTGCTATCTCCATTGCTAGAAAACTTGCAGATAATATTTCAAGTCATTGCAAACCTCTGGTTTCCTTCAACTTAAAGGTTGGCACAGACTTCTATATGTACATCCTGGGGCTACACTTGATACAAGAGCAAATGTCATTTCAGTTAAGGACGTAAGGCTGTCTCAGTTGTGAGAGACCAATATGAAGACAATGTCATGAGAACATAGCTGAAAAAAGATGTTTCCAGTGAATTATTTATGCCGTAATTATGTGCAAGTGGACAATTCTTACTGAAACTTGCTTCTCAAGATTATCACATTGTACTACTAACATTTCCAAGGTCTTGTCTGGCAAAAAAGGTTCAGTCTTTGTTCGCCAACCATGATTTAAAGTCGGTTGCATGCTGAAACATATCTGGGATAGTGTGATCAGAAGACCAAAAGTAAAATGTGATGCATTATTTCATGTAAGTTTACAGACTCATTAATACTAATTCATATCTCAATTTTCTAAGAGACCAAGCAAAGATTTTTTTTAAAAAAAGGTTAGAAATTAGTATCTGCAAAGCTTTTCCGTAATTTCCAATAACTGGAACACTTCTTATTTCCTATTGTGCTGTTACACTGTATGCAAAATAATTTTCAAATCAAACCAAGTTACTAGTGCCTAATAAGCATTAGACACTCAGTCAATTGAAAGTTAGAAATCATTTTTTTTCCTTCATCCCCATCTACTATTGCACCACAAAGGACATACACACAGCAGCAACTAGGAAAATAAAATGAAAACTACACTGTTTAGAGACCTTTATTACCAGATACTATTTCCATGATTCTTGTTCTGCCTATTGTATCTCCCCCATATATGCCATATATGGTTTTTCAAAAATCCAAGTGACCACATGATGGCACTAAACAACTGCATTTATTTATCTTTTTGCTAAACCTGGCTCATGGATATACCATATGTACCCTGAGCCACATTGACTGATGATAAGAAGCTTTGCATTTTTAGAATGATTCAAAAGAAGAATCATTGGCATTGGCTTTGGTGTCCTAGGCCAGTGCCTACTCAACCATAGCCTGAAGCCAGCACAGCTCTTGGTTATTAGCTAGTAATTGTCTGGATTTTTGCAGCTTTGCTGTGATAGCCCTGCTGAAATATTTGTGGAGATGCAATAAGCTTTGAACACAAAACTTAGTTCTCTCGAATATTCTGCTGCTCATGTTAGTCTTCTTGGCTGGCTGGGATAGGACTCCTAGCATGAGGCATTATCCAGGAGTTGAGATTGTGCCTGGGCTCAGATCCCATTCTGGCAAAACCGATAATTTTCCTCAACAATAAATGAGCTAGTATAATACTTTTGACTCATTGATTTAATTGGGTTTTATCTAATTTTAGGATTTGTATGGAATGAACATATTAAGTCATATTTATGTAGAAATACTGAAAATTCAAAACGGTTCACATATTTTAAGTATCACTATACATACATAACAAATGTGTACACTATCCACTTTAGAAGCTGTGTGCAGTTAACAATCAAAAGAATAAACACTATAGAATGAGCAAATCCTAATCCCATTTTTAAAAAAATCCATACCAACACCATAAATAAAAACATCTGTTTAAACAATCTTCAAAAAGCACCCTATAGTGATTTTCCAAACTATCTGCAGAACAATTTGGTCTTAATGACTGTGAGCAAGGCCAGCAGATTGTTCCACACAAATCCAAGGTTGTCAACTGCTCCACAAATGTGGAAGCTACCGCTGAGGACTACCTTCAGGCCACCAATCTCCTTCATCCCATGATCCTCAGCATCTCCTCTCTGAGTGAATGCACAGGATGGAAGCATTGATTTCTTGATTGATTGTGGAAATTTGGTCCTGGAGATACAGAGCCAAGCCACGTAGGGCTTTACGGGTTAAATTTGACCTGGAAACCTACTGATAACCAGTATTGCTACCATAGCATTGAAGCTACACTGGTAAACCTACTCACCCCCATTAGCAACTAAGGTGCTGCATATTGGACTAGTAATACAATACAATAGTAGAGTTGGAAGGGACCTTGGAGGTCTTCTAGTCCAACCCCCTGCCTAGGTAGGAAACCCTATACCGTTTCAGATGTTGGCTATCCAACATAGTTTCAGTTTTCATTTTCAAAAGTAGTGTAATAGTGCATCGTAATAGCCTAATTGCATGCTGAAGATATTATAAATTATTGCCATAAGCATATCTAAGGCAGAAAACTTGCAGCTGCCATACCAAACTATTCACTCAGAACATTAAGCATAGTATCTTCCTTTCTTCAGTATGCAGCTATTTATCTTGGCTGGTAACACAACCCTAATCTTGATTTCTCGATTAGACATGTCCCAGATGAGTGTTGCTGGGATTGCAAACTAAATGAACTTGCTTGAAAAACATTTATGGCAATTGTTATTACACAATGTAGTCTTCATGAGATAATTGTTTCTGCTGCTGCTTTCTCTGTTCAATGAATGCTAAGCCAAAGGAATAAGTATGTTATGGATTTCTTTATTATAAATGCCACATCTTTTATCTTTTTTTATAACAGCTGCAAATGGAAATGTTTTAATTATTTTTCTATTTTATGCACTTTCTAAGTCATGAAGGTGCTCATTGATCTTTATAATTTTTTTTTTTTAAGAGAGTCATTCCTCATTCAATTCATTTACAGTGGTAACCTGAATATCTGAGCACTGGAAAACAATAATAATATAAAACCTCTGAAAGTCAGGAAATCTTATGAATAGCAGTTCCCACTTTTCATTGTGGTTTGGAGATATCACTTTTCCATTTGCAAAATTATATGATCTGTCCAGGACAGAATTTGTCTCTAGATCAGGGGTCTCAACCCCTGGTCCATGAATCGGTGCTGGTCCATGGAGTTTCAGAAACCGGGCAGTGCAAACAAGTAAATCCCCATCCACGGGATGCAGGCAGCATATGAAACCTCATCCCCTCTGGTCCGTGGGAAAACCTGTCTCCACCAAACTGTGCCTTGTGCCCAAAAGGTTGGGAGCTGCTGCTCTAGATTACTATGGATCAGCAATCCTATATACCGGTATATTTGCTGGAGAATAGGCAGCCCATTGAACATAGATAGTTTTTACAAAAATAGGAAATAAAAAAGGGCTGTGTCTATAATCTCCAGAATCTTAAAGCTGAATTATAAAATCAGAAAAAGTTATAGATCTGATTAATAATTTTGAAATAAAATGAGTAAGAAACATGAATAATATCAACAATTTCAGTAAAAATTATTCTTAGATTTTCAATGTATAATGGCAAGCCCTCTGTATCAACAAATAAGACAGTGCCCTCTAGTGATTCTCAATCCAATAGTACTATCAAATATAGAAAATTGTAGTTTTGGGCTTAAAAATAAAAATGCCTTTTAAGATTTATTGGTTCAAATTAATTTTTAAAAATAAAATTAAGCATTCTTTGTAATTAGAAGAGTAAGATATAGTATTCTAAATAGTCTGTCAGGTTCAAAGGACACTGTTGTATAGCTCATCAATAGACATAGATATAGCTCTGAGTCCCAATCTGGTAGCACAGAGTCTAAAACAATGGGGGCACTGGAAATCCATTCTTGTAGCAACTGTGGATATTATACTGTGATGCTGCTCACAATTTTCTATCAGTTTTTGGTAGCATCTGTCTTCAAAGTTGATAGACACTCGCCAGTATGTTCTGTCTGCAGCTTTAGCGTCTAGATCACTTGGCTGGATGTTAAAATGGCAAATGGGTTACTTTTAAAGCGTCTATATAATGCTTCATGGTCAGCCTTGAGGTCTCTTCCCAGACTCTAATGCACTATAAGAGCAACTGGTGAGGCATATAGCGGTCTTCCATTCTGATGAAATGCCCCATCCATCTCATCTAAGTTCTGATAATCAGGTGTTCAATGCTGGACTCATATAAGATCCAAAATCTCCAGGTTGGAGCACAGTCATGCCAACAAATGCTGAGAATGGAAAGGAGAGCGCACATGTGAAATTTCTCCAGTTGATTGATGTGCCTTCAATACAGATTCTAGCAACCACATTCCAATAGGAGGAGAGGGATGACCATAGCTCTGTAGAATTTTAGCTTTGTGGAGATATTGATGTTTTGTTGATTGAGCACTCTAATATGCAGCCACTCATGTGCCTTGCTAATCTGAGAATCAATTTTTTGTCCAAAGACCAATCCCTCATGATGCTTCCCAAGTATTTGAAGCTGTTTACATTTATCAATTAAGTGTTGTCAACAATCATCAGTTTCTAACCAATGACATCATAAGAATTTTCTACAATTAAAACATGAAACTAGTTCTGCTGGATGAAGCCAAAGCTTATTGACGATTCCTGGTTGTCTTTCTGCATCTTTCCAGTTCTTTCTGTGGTTTTCAAATGTGAAGCCAAAACTGTGTACGGTAGATAGTATTGCAGACACAGAAGTGTCTGTTTGTCTAAGAGCTTTATACTGTTAGCAATTTTAAAGGTCTTTCCTAATGATCCATGCAATGGAATTTGCCTTTTCGCAGCAACCATGCACTGAATCAAATAAGCTATCCACTATTATCCCTAAATCTTTTTCTTGTTTGCTTAGATACAGCTTAAACTCTCTTGATCCATGTACAGTAGTTTTTGCTCAATATGCATTACTTTCTATTTAAATTGAACCACATTTATCTCCAGTTTGAGGAGAACCTTGTGGATGTTTTTACAATCATCCTTGGTTTTACTATTCCAATATGTTTAGCACCATCCAAGTCTCAGCTAGTTCCCTGCTTACTTGTAACTCAAGATCCTTGGTAAGTAAATACAAAACCACTGGTCCAAAATCATTTTTTGGGAGAAATCCACTTCTTATAGCTATATATTCAGAATGCTGTCCACTTACTCCAACTGGCTTCAATTTTTAAACCAGTTCCAATCCATAAAAATATGTTATCTTATTTAATAAACTTTGACAAGGAATTTAATCAAAGTCTTTTTGAAATTCAAACTTTACATTATCAGATTTTTCTAGTTATGGGTCTGCTAACATTCTTCAAAAGCTTTAAAAGAATGATGAGGAGGGTTGATCTTTGCAAAATCTACCCTGATGTTTCCTTTAGAAGGAAAGAATTCTTGTGTATTTTTTAAATTATTATTTATTTCAACATGCTTGGGACAAATTAAGCAGACCAGCCAATAACTTCTTAGAGCACCAGTCATTAGTGCCAATGAGGACTATTATCATCGTCTTCCCAGCACTATAAAGTACTTTAAATTGCATCTGGAAATCTATTGGTAACTCATAGTAAATGTCTAAAGTAATGCTACCAATAAGCTAACATAGAGGCATTGTGCTTTGAACCAATTGCAGTTTTCAAGTGATCTTTAAAGGCAGCCATTTAGATGCAATAATCTATGTGTAAATGACAAGGTCAAAGTTATAGCAAGATCCTCTTGCCCCCATAAGATCTTTGGAAGATGAAGTGGGCAGAAGCAATGCCTTTACATCGCAGTTCATAATATTCTAGAGAAGTAACTATGACTATCTGAACTGTTTTAAAATTCTTATTGAAAATATAAAGTATTCTGTGTTACTTTGTTATTTGTATAGTAAACATAATCAACAATTACGGGGCAGATCTAGAAATCTGATTGTATCTTACAAAACAAATCTTGGAAAGTAATTTTATTATGCATAAACATTTCTTTAAATAATGCAATAATTGGTGTAAAGCAGAATTAAAATAATGGTTTTACAAGGGGGGAAAGCAATTCACAATTATTTAGAGCAAATGCTAATGATTGAATTATTAAATGACTGAAGGAAATTGAGAAAAATCTTATAATGATAAATTAGGTTTGTTTTATGCCTGGTACCTGAAGATAATTCACTAAAGGAAAAAAAAACTATTTATTAGATCTGCCTACAAACTGTAACAGTGAACATTTGAAGAAAAATAACGTCCTACCTTAGCTCTATTTGTGCATCAGAATACTCTTCATGAGCACTTGGAAATAACATCCAATGACGCTTTTTGCTTTGGAAACTATAAAAATACTACTTTTCTCCCAAAATTATTTTGCCCGTTTTCATTTACAAAAAGCCTGTTCAAGGTTTTGTCTCTTTGGGAGGCAAAGGGATTGTGGATTGCATGGAGGTACATAGAGGTACACAAAGTCCCCTGTTAAACATTTTGTAACCAACCATCCAGCCATAGGGGAAGGACTTAAACCTCGATCCTATACCAGTATAGGAAGTTAGTGACACCAGTATAGACTTGTCATAAGCATCTTTTAAAATGTACATTCATAAATTCCAGGCAGAAATTTGCAGAAACTGAGTTCAAATTCTGTCTTGGTCTAATTGTAGGTTTAGGATAACAAAGATAGTGTTTCTCTGGTCCTGTGATATCCTGCGAGTAATGAATAAGAGCAGATTCTAAACAAGGGTCTTGCCCCTTAAAAATGCTGGGAATTGCAGACAAAAACAGTTGAAGGAACTTTTTCAATGGCAATTGCATTTCCAAAAATTGAAACATTGGGAGACACAATATTTTTTCACTTTGGACTATTATATTTAATCACTCTTAAAATAGATGTCAATCCAATATATCATTCCTATTAAAAATGAAATGTGTGTATCTCATAAATATATGTTCTGTTCCCACAATCTTTGTTTTTATTTTCCTTTGATGAATTATTTATTTGGATTATTAATAATTATTTTTACATTTAATAACTTTCCCATACTTTGAACAAAATTGTCCTCAATTGTATCCATCAGAGGTATTTGATTGCATTTCTCATACCACCTCTAGCCAACTTGGTTATACAAGATGGAAGTTGCGGTTAACAAAACTGGAGGCACCAAACTGTACATAATATCTCAGCCTGTCTTCTTCTATACTTTAACATTTTCTTTTTCTTTAAAGTCCATTTCTGTAACAAGTTTTTTCCTATAAAGCTTTTACATCATGATGCAGTTTAAAATTATAATTGTGGGGAGCAAGATGTTATCACACAGAACATAATGTTGCTTAATGTTTAAATGATCATTGCACTCCTACTAATGATTAGTCAGCATGGGAAGAGGAATTAGATCTATCGATTTACATTGTTTACTCAGTTAACTTTAAAACTAAATACTATATTTTAAGTATTGGTTTAAACTCCTTTTACAGTTTAGGTTTTCAAACTATGTGCACTATTAAGAGCTTCAAATTTCTATTGCCTTGTTTTTCCTAAAAAAAAATTAATATAAAAGTAATAAAGTGACATGCACTGGAATAATGTTCCTAGTTTAAGAAAAATAGTTTATTGCCATGATGAAAATGAAGTACTGCTTAACATAAAGATCTATTCTGGAGGCAAAGAATGTAACTTTATGTTCTGTTCTCTTCTTAACTGTATCATGATTCAAAAAGCAAGGCATTAAAGTTCAAGGCATTAAGTTGCAGAAGGATACCCCATCTACTACATACCAGTTAATCTATATAATAAAGCTAAATCAGGTATTATTTCTCTCAAGGAGTTTCACATTTGGAAAGAATAAAAACACCAGTCAAACAATATCATTAAAGTTTATTCCAGCTGGATTGAGTAAATGGCTACTTTAGTACACTCATAGTTATGTCTATGTTTTTATTTCTAATTAAAAGTTAAATAATTCACAAATGTTTCATAAATAATTGTCTTCTAAATGACCATGTATACCCTACACACAATAGTGCTTATGGGCTTCAAAAAGTTAGAGAATAACTGGATAACAACAAGCCAGGAAGAAATTCTAACCTTTTAATGCTATGTAGTATTTATCCAGATTTCTGCTAGCCAGATAAAGTAACTGTACACATACACACAAATACTATAGGGAAAGAAATAAATCAACTGTGAGTGTCCATTTCCAACCCTATTATTTTTGATGTATCTGGATAAATATTACAGCTCTTGTTTTCAGCTCTATAGTAATCCTCAAATAACCTAAAATGAAAAAAACATATTATACATTAAGGAGACATAACGTTTTTCAACATTCACAAAATAGTTTGTATTATGTTAATTAGAAGCCAGAGAATACTATATTTGAATATCTGAATAGTGACTATAAAATCTGTATTCTAAATACTTTGAAATTTTGTAGAGAATTTTTGATTGACAGCATAAAATGTCTGTTTTCATTATAATGGAAATTTCAACTTAACTAAAAGTGATGTTAACACCTGAGATTATTTTAATTTACTAGTATAAATGTTTTTAAAATGTAAATACAATGCTTAATATAGTGATATAAAGAATTAGTTAATTTGAGATTTAAAATATTGTCCCAAAGGTGCTTTTTTTTAAAGCACCTGGATTTTGGTTTTCCTTGAAGACATTTTGCTTCTCATCCAAGTAGCTTCTTCAGTTAAAAAGCGCCTTTCAGACAACCATGATCTGGATGACTGAGAATCTCAATAAATATTGAAATTAAAATATTCCATCCATTTGTCATAATACTGTTTTAAATGAGTCTATCCTGCTTTGATTGGGCCATGTTAAAGTAGGACGTAAAGTGAGATTTGGACATTAAGTGTGAAACCTACTAGGTCAAGCTGGACAGCCTCTCGGGGCCCTTTTACTTCTATATTAAAAAGGCACATAGGCAGAGTTGCAGCTTGCAAAAAAACAGGAAGCAAGTGCCTAACCGCAAAGTTCAATAGTCTCACAAGACCACAAGAGTCAGCTAAAGTTCGCTTAGAGACACGTACTCAGTACCTATGACAAGGTAACCAATAAGAAATGAGTTAAGTGTTTCCATGTTACACTGCCTTTGAGAATGTATAGGAACGCATGCTTTGATAATGAAGGTGGTTCAGAACTTGCAATGATAGCCATTTCGCTAGCTTTCTGAACCTGGCTGCCAAATAAACTTTTCCTGTATCCTGAGAAGTCTAAAGCCTGTCATTTTCTTCAACAATGTGACTCGAGTTTGCTCCTTTCCCATTTAATTTTTATTGAAGACAAACAAATTAAGAAGTACTGCATGAAAGAGCACTTAATGGTGAAGGATTTAAATAGTCTATTTAATATTCATAGAGGTATATCACAAGTGAATGAGTTTTAACTAAGCGACATAGTCATTAAAGAGAGCTTTACTGCTGAACTATATGTAATAAAATGCACCCTTCAGGAATTGCAAGAAAGAAGCTGCTTGCATCCCATTATATGGATTCTACACTATTAGATTCACATGACATGATGAACATATTTACAGGTTACCTTAAGTTATACAAGTTGTTTAATAGGATGCACATCCACCATTATTTTACTTTCTGTCCCATATAACTTTTTAACCAGTCATCGGCTTTTCTAACAAAAAGGTATAACTATGGCTGTTCTCTTTTGCATGTACACATTGTGCTTGAGATCTTACTAAGACAAAAATTGAGCTCTATATACTTCATAGCAAATATGAGATGGATAATGAAGAGAGAAATAGAGATCAAATAAGTAGTTTACTTTTGCTTTATCTATAACAGCAAAGCTCTTGTGGTTGGGGCAAAATGTTAAACATTGAGTACATGCAAAATTTGAAAATATATTTTTATTGTTTACATATAAATATATTGAATATAGTGCAGTTGTTCTGGCATTCCACTTGCCATGAAACAAAGGTAAAAATAAAATAACATACAGTAGATGCTATTTTAAACAGTGCTAGTGTTGTACAGTAATTTCTGACCATCATATTCTAGTATATCTTCTCCTGGTGAAATTCACACTTGGACAACTTGGCATAAAGTTCAGCGGCCCGGAGCTTCTTCAGGACAGTGCGGACCAACGTGACGTGTTCGTTATAAGTTTGAGTGTAAATAAGGATATCATCTAAATATACGATAACGCCCTTGTAAAGGTGGTCATGCAAAATTTCATTAATTAATTGCATGAAGACTGCAGGCGCCCCCTGCAGGCCAAAGGACATCACCCGGAACTGGAAACAACCGAGGGGGCAGTTGAAAGCTGTCTTCCACTCATCCCCCTCCTTTATGCGGACCCTATAGTATGCTTCCCTGAGATCCAATTTAGTGAAAATGCGGCCCTTCCCCAGTTGGGCCAGCATGTCCTTCATCAGTGGTAACAGGTATAGGTTCTGAGCTGAGATGCAGTTCAGGTTTTTGAAATTAACACATAATCTCAGGGAGCCATCTTTCTTCTCTCTGAACAACACGGATGCAGCTACCTTGGGTCGTGCTGGCTCAATGAAACCCCTTTCCAAGTTTTTATCAATGAATTTCCTCATTTCCTCCATTTCCCTAGGAGACATTGAATATATTTGGGGCTTTGGAAGCTTTACCCCCGGCAAAATATCGATGGAGCAATCAGTAGGTCTGTGGGGTGGAAACTTATCTGAAGATTTTTCACTAAAAACCCCTTTCAGGTCCCAATACTCTTTTGGAATCTTCTCTTCCCCCTCAATTCTCTCCTGGCCCCTGGTGGCCAATGCGGGGCTGGAGCCAGCAGGCTCTGGGGCATCGGCCTCCCCATTAGGAGCTGTGCTGGTCCGAATGTGCAGCCACCCCTCCCTCCAATTAATGTGAGGGTTCCATTTACGAAGCCAGGGGAGTCCCAAAATAAGGGGTCTGTCCATTCCAGGAGCCACAATAAAAGAGATCAATTCTACATGGGTGCCCATTTTCATCTCTAGAGGTTCAGTGTAGAAATGGGCTGGGCCACCCCCTGCAATGGATCCATCGATTTGGCAAAACACAATAGGGGTTTTCAAAGTCCTTAATTTCAGGCCCAGTTTTCCAACCATTGCAGGGTTAATCATACATCTCGAACAGCCCAAATCAAGGAGGGCAGGAAGCTGTTCTGTCTCCCCATCGGGTGGTACTGTTAATTCTATTGGGATCAACATGGGCCCTTTATTTGAACTCACCCAATGAGGCGAGTTCAAATAAAGGGCCCACCACCCCCCCCCAGCTCAAAAGGCGAGGCGTCGTCATCGGAGTCATCAGAGGAGCTGGGGGTGACGTCTGCTTCTTCCTCCGCCTCCTGCCTGAAGCGCTGGGGGGTGTTTTCAGCAGCGAAAGAGCCTCTTTCTTCCTCCCCGGGGTCTTGCTCGTCTTCCCTTCCCTCTTGGCAGGGGGCGGGGTGGTAGCAGGAAGTTTAACGCAGCAATCCATTGTGCGGTGCCCCCCCCCTCCACAACGGAAGCACGTGAACGGCTTGGCCTTGCCGGTGGAGCTTCCCTTTCCTTCACCCCAGATGCGGAATGGGGCCTTTTGAGCTGGGGGGGTGGTGATCTCTCTGCTTTCTCCTCTCTCGCACGTTAAAGTCTAATCAAGTCGAGCTCAACGTCTGCTGCATTTTCAGACCAGCCTCTCATATAAGAAGAAAGCTGTTGAAACTCCTGAATATATTCAGCCACCGGTCTATCTCCCTGTTTGAGGGCCATAAATTTAACCTTCCCCCGTTTCTCAATCAGTGGATCATCAAATCTCCTTTTGAACGCAGTCATAAAGGCATCAAAATTCCTCAGGAGGAGGGAATTGCTTTGGTGTAAGCTGACCATCCATTCGGCCGCTTCTTCCTCCAAAGAAAGTAAAACCATTCGCACCTTCATCTCATCTGTTTCTAAATCGGGCCCATAAATTTCCATATAGTTCCAAATTTGTATAACAAAGAGACCCAGTTTCTTGGAATTCCCGTTATATTTTACTGGCAAGGGAGGGACTTTTGCCATTCTGCGTCTTCTGGGGGGGCCCCCTACTCTGGCAGCAGCCCTGGCTGGGGGGGGGGAAGTTGTTTCTGGGTTTGTTTGCTCCCATCCCCCCTCGGCATCTTCACCCTCCCTAAATTTTTGCATAGAGTACCTTTGTTCAAACTCTTCCGTTTGTTCTCTTTCCCGGGGCCTCCGTTTGGTCAAGGTTTCTTCCCAGTCGGCTGGTTTTCTCCTTTGTTTTCTCCTGGTAACTCCAGCATCCAAACTCTCACTATCCTCTTTTTGCCCCACACCTAGGGTCCATCGAGGGCGAACCGCAGGGTCCTCTATTCCTAGGCCAGCCATCCTTCCAGGTAAAGATGGGTCTACAGTTTCCCTTTCAGTCTCCTTTCATCGCTCGCTCACAATGACATTTTTCTCGTTCCTTCTTGTAAGTACACCCCCCACGGTAAGTTGAAACCTCCTGGTGGGGTGTGAGTGAGTCTTCGCTTACTGTCAGCACCTCTTCATTGGGTAATTAGGAAAGAAGATCACGAGACTCCATAGGTAGAAATCAAGTGTACTTTTACTAATTATAAATGATTAAAGGCATAGCGAAGCGAAGACTGATTATTTAGGCGCGAAAACGATTGATATATAGAATAACCCATTCCCCACCCCTTGGCATCACAGTTACAGTCCAATCATAATTCTCCCAAGTGTCAGGTGTGAGATAACTTCAAAAGGCATCACTAAGATGGAATGTCGGTGCCGTTAGTCTTGGCGGGAACCTCCTACGCATGCGTAGTCCGACAGGCAGCTGAGCTCCAGAATCTTCCTCCAGCACCCCTCCCAAATACTATGCCCTCCCTCCCTGTTTCATGGCAGCCGAAGCAGCAGCAAAGCAGAGGCTGACAACATATGAATTTATATCCAAAATTTCCTTGCCTTTATACAGATCCATTACATGTGTTAATATGTGCCAGGTATTTGTTTACATTTCCAACACTTTAGGGACACATTGCTAAACATTCTGTCCAATCTTGCCAGGGGCAGATGCCACCTATAGAACATTTTATAGAGATTTTCCTTAAATGATGTGGCCATTGTCAGTTTCTGATTTCTCTCCCAAGACAAAGCTTTTGCCATTTTCACAAATCTATATTATGTCCAAAAGTTTTAGCTCATACTATCATCATCTCTTTAACTTGTTCTTCTTCCATTTTATAATTTAATAAATAATTGTATAGTATCCTGATCAATTTGTCATCAGTCCCAACTAATATCTTGTCCAATGTTGTTAGTTCTCTATAAAAACTTCATGTACCGGGGCGTACTGCCTGCAACCCACCACTGGTCTGTAGTTTTTAATTTGCATTAAGTCTGAATCCATTTTTGGTATCAAAGTAATGTTAGTTTCCACCCATGATGGTGGTATCTTCGCTTCAGTTAAAACTGCATTGTATACCTCTAAAAATGGTTGGCGCAGAGTATCTTGTATCTCTTTATATATTTCTGCCAGTAGCCCGTATGGGCCAGATGTTTTTTTTTATTGTCTCTGCTAGTTCTGTCATTGTTATCCTTTCGTTCAACATAGATTTAATTTCTTCTGGAAACTTAGTAAAGTTAGCTTTTTTCAGGTTTTGTAATATTTTTTCTTCTGGATATTTTTTACATCCAGTAAAATTTGAATTTAATTTTCATTAGAAATGAACCCTTTGGAGCTTTGTTCCAGGAGCAGGCTTGTTCCGCAGTTTAATAGCATTTATGGTCAGGAAATTCTTCCTTATTTGCATTTGGATCTCTCTCTGTACAGCTTTTATGTTTTTGTTTTACTCTTGGCACTATGCAAAACCTTCTGTGATATTTAATGTTTAATGAAGCAAGAGGAGGAGGAGGAAAAGTTAATTCTAAATTTAAGAGCAAATGACCTGTTAACTTCTGAGAATAAACATCCAGAGAAACCTAAACATAAACAATTGATATAGTTGTATACTCCCCCCTTGGCCAGTCAATACTTTGGTCTATTAAAGAGATAATCATAAACATCCCACAGTAGTCTATGTTGTAGAATTCAAGAAAATAAGAATTTTGGTTCCACATGCAATAGAGAAAAAGGGCAATGAATGCCTGAATTATGAGAATACACAGAATACAGATACATAGAATACACACACATGCGCAAACATAGAGGTTGCCAGGACCAATCTGCTAGAGTTTAAATAGAGTTAGACTACCCTTGATTTAGAATCAGGGGTATCAAACTGGTGGCCCACGAGCCAAATGCATCAGGCACAAGCCATGCCCACCGCAGCTCCACAAAGGGGAAAAAGTTGCAAAACATATCATGGCAAAGTGTGGTTGACTTAGATTGTATTGTGATCTATAGCAACTATTTTTAAAGTGTTTAGTTGTAAAGAAGAATCAGTATGATTTTCTACTTAAGACTGGACTTTCAAGAAACAGAACAGAAAGTCTATTTTTTAGTTTTTTTTTTATTAAACATTTATAGGCCGCCCTTTTCCCTGAGGGGACTCAGGGCGGCTTACAATAATAGGGGAGGGGAGTGCAGGACAAAACACAAAAAGAAAATGTGAGTAAAATAATTAGCGGTAAAAACACAACATTCATTCAACATTCGGGAGGGGCGAGAGTAAGGTCTTATCCCCAGGCCTGACGGGATAGCCAGATCTTGAGGGCTGTGCGGAAGGCCTGGACGGTGGTGAGGGTGCGGATCTCCATGGGGAGATTGTTCCATAGCGTCGGAGCTGCAACTGAGAAGGCTCTCCTCCGCGTAGTCGCCAGTCGGCATTGACTGGCGGATGGAATTCGGAGGAGGCCTACTCTATGCGATCTGATGGGACGGAGGGAGGTAATTGGCAGAAGGCGGTCTCTCAAATAGCCAGATCCACTACCATGGAGCGCTTTATGAATGGTAAGTAGGACCTTGAAGTGCACCCGGAGATCAACAGGTAGCCAGCGCAGCTCACGGAGGGTCGGTGTTATGTGGGCGAACCGTGGTGCGCCCACAATCACTTGCGCGGCTGCGTTCTGGACTAGCTGAAGTCGCCGGATGCTCATCAAGGGCAGCCCCATGTAGAGCACATTGCAGTATTCCAGCCTAGAGATCACAAGGGCTCGAGTGACTGTTGTGAGGGCCTCCCGGTTCAGGTAGGGCCGCAACTAGCGCACCAGGCGAACCTGGGCAAATGCCCCCCTGGTCACAGCTGACAAGTGATGGTCGAAACTCAGCTGTGGGTCCAGGAGGACTCCCAAGTTGCGGACCCTGTCTGAGGGGTATAAATTTTGACCCCCCAGCCTGAGTGATGGAACGTCGGCCAAATTGTTGGGAGGAAAACACAACAGCCACTCGGTCTTGTCCGGGTTGAGTACCAGTTTGTTAGCCCTCATCCAGTCTTTAACAGCCTCAAGACCCCGGTTCATCGCGTCCACCGCTTCATTGAGTTGGCACGGGGCGGACAGATACAACTGTGTATCGTCCGCGTATTGGTGGTATTTTATCCCGTGCCTCCGAATGATCTCGCCCAGCGGTTTCATGTATATGTTAAATAGTAGGGGGGATAAGACCGAACCCTGCGGCACCCCATAAGTTAGGGGCCTCAGGGACGATCTCTGCCCCCCCACCAACACCGACTGCCACCTGTCCGAGAGGTAGGAGGAGAACCACTGCAGAACAGTGCCGCCCACCCCCACCTCCCGCAGTCGTCGCAGAAGGATACCATGGTCGATGGTATCGAAAGCCGCTGAGAGGTCAAGGAGAACCAGGATGGACGCATGGCCTCCATCTCTGGCTCTCCAGAGATCATCGGTCAATGCGACCAAAGCGGTTTCTGTGCTGTAACCGGGCCTGAAGCCGGACTGGAAGGGGTCAAGGTAGTTAGCTTCCTCCAAGGTACGCTGAGGCTGGAAGGCCACCACCTTCTCAACAACCTTCCCCACGAAGGGGAAGTTGGAGACTGGATGGTAGTTATTAAGAACGGCTGGATCCAAGGACGGTTTCTTCAGGAGGGGTCTCACCACCGCCGCCTTGAGCGCGGTGGGGAGGTGCCCCTCCCGAAGAGAGGCGGTAACAACCACCTGGATCCAGCCTCGTGTCACCTCACTGCTGTTGGCAACCAGCCAGGAGGGACACGGGTCCAGTATACAGGTGGAGGCACTCACAGCTCGCATAGCCTTGTCCACATCCCCGGAGGCAACATCCTGAAACTCAACCCAGAGATGGTCTGCCAAGTCATTCCCTTGTGTCTCGGCTGGATCTGCGGGAGTGGAGTCCAGGTCCGACCGAAACCGAGCAACTTTGTCCGCCAAGAACTGAACATACTCCTCAGCCCTACCCTGTAAGGGGTCCCCCGTCTCCCTCCTATTTAGGAGGGAGCGGGTTATCCTAAACAGGGCGGCTGGGCGCGACTCGGCGGACGCTACCAAGGTGGCAATGTGTGTTCTTTTAGCTGTTCTTAATGCCCGGATGTATTCCTTGGTGCATGCTGTCAAAAGTGCCCGGTTCGGTTCGGACCTATCGGATCTCCACTGGTGCTCTAGGCGTCTCCTCCGGCGCTTTATCTCCCGGAGCTCCTCGGTGAACCAAGGAGGCCTCCGGGAGCCGCTGACCCGGAGGGGCCGTAGTGGCGCAATCCGGTCCAGAGACTCTGACGCTGCCGAGTGCCAGGCAGCAGCAAGAGTCTCCGCCGAACTGTGGGCGAGAGTATCAGGAATAACCCCAAGTTCCGTCTGGAACCTTACAGGGTCCATAAGTCGCCTGGGGCGGAACCACCTGGTCGGTTCCTCCTCCCTACGGTGGGGGTTTGGCCTCCGGAAGTCTAGCCTCAGTAGGCAGTGGTCTGACCACGACAGGGGTATGATCTCATTACCCCTCAGACCAAGATCATAACTCCACTGCTCTGAGAGGAATACGAGGTCGAGTGTGTGACCCGCTGAGTGGGTTGGGCCTCGAATTACCTGGGTCAAGCCCATGGCTGTCATGGAAGCCATGAACTCCTGCGCTCCGTCAGAGCGTTCACCGAGCGAAGGCAAGTTGAAGTCCCCCAGAACCATAAGCCTAGGGAACTCAACTGCTAGCTCGGCTACTGACTCGAGGAGCGAGTGGACGGCTGCTGCAACGCAGTTGGGAGGCAGGTACGTTAGCAGCAGACCCACTTGACCCTTGAGGTCCAGCTTCAACAGTAGGGACTCACACCCGACAAGCTCCGGAGCAGGGATCCTACGAGGTGCTAAAGACTCCCGGACTACAATAGCCACACCGCCACCCCTTCCCTGGGCTCTCGGCTGATGAAGCACCTGAAATCCGTCTGGGCACATCTCTACGAGGGGGACTCCTCCCTCCGTGCCCAGCCATGTCTCAGTAATACATGCCAGGTCTGCCCCCTCGTCTAAAATCAAGTCCCGGACGAGGGGAGCCTTATGAACAACAGACCTGGCATTTAGCGACAGCAGCCTGAGACCAGGGTCCTGATTACTCGCGCCATCTGACCTTGGAGTGGGACTCCTAGGGCCAGAAGGAGGGATCTCTGTGATATAGCGAACCCTCCTTCCCCGGTAATGGCCTGCCCTAAAGTCCCCGCCGTATCTGCCTCTCCCTGTTATGACCGCAATGCCCCGACCCTCTCCCGTGGATGTAGTTCCCCCAACCACCCCGGTGACCCCCGCATACCCCGCCAGGTCCTCCGAATCAGTCATACCCAAACTCTCACACAGACAGTCCTCACTAAAAAGTTAAAACACAAATACAGCAATATTAATAGTAAAAAGTGAGTTCATTCATACCATCCCATACAATCCCATGCACTCAACATACCTATTTAAAAATAAAATTAGAAAAATTGCGCAGGTTCACAGAGTCCGTACTAAATGTATAATAGTCCAAAGGTGCCTTCCACCCTCTCCTGAGGGGGGGCCACACCTTGAGGGGGGCTCCTCTAAAGAGTTCAATATAGTCCAAGGAGGGGGGGGGCTGGGAGGCAGGGTGAGTTCGGGTAGCAGCTGCAGTAGTGTAAACCAGGAGGTTAACCATGGTGGGAAAAGTTTGGTGGCTAAGTTCATTCCAACCATCCCCCTTAATATCATTTCCAGCTCAAAGAGTCATAGGGGGAGGAAGAATGCTTGTCTCTGGTGGAAGGGGAGAGGAGGGGGACGTTCTATTCAGCGATAGGGCTCGGTGTTCTTAAGGCCCCAAGGACAGAAAGTCTTCAAATAATTCCAGGGACAGCGAACAAAACAAAACATGGCAGAAATTTATTTTTCGCATTTCTGTATTGCCGCTCTCCCTCAAAGATTATTCTTTAAACACTTACCAGTATATGAAGGCAGAACTTTCTTTACAAGTTTGTAATGCCAGGAAAAGTGGAAGAAAAGAGTACAACCATCAGCATTAACTCAGCTATAGCACCAGTGCATGCACCATTGGAAAACCCGAAGGACCAATACGGTGACAAATTCTCATTAAAAAAACTCTATTTAGCTGCTAAGAATTAACATTGACTCAAGAGCGTAATCAATTAATGTTTAATGGTAGACTAGCAGTAAGGGGACCCATATTCAAAACTTAAGGGCATGTTGCTAAGAATAGGCTGAGGGGAATGTGTTTGCAGGGTTAAATACATACAGAATAGCAGAGAAAAGGAAGACTATTAGAATGATAACCTGTCTGGAAATATTTATGTGTAATAGGGAAAGTAACAGGTGCACTCTCAAAAACCTGAAGTTATCTTTAAAACTATCAAAATCAAGCAAACAATAAATTTATAAATTTACCATGGCATTTGTTCAACACAAATGCTCAGGTTCACTAAGAAAAGGGATGGAAAAGAACATCTATGAAAATCCTTTTCCTTTTAAAAAAAAAACCAAAGGTTTGCTTTTTCTCCACAAATGAATCAAACACAAAATAGGGTTCCAACCCATGTTAAGGCTGTTTCAGGATATAAACTTTATTTAGTATTATGTGGTGGTTTCTGGAGCTGCACACCATCTTCTACACTAATTACAGATAGTCAATTTAAGACCACAATTAAGCCTTTCTTGCCACAGTTGCTAAGTGAATTACTGCAGTTAAATTAGTAACACAGTTATTAAGTGGTTCTAGCTTCACCATTGCCTTTGCTTGTTGAGTTGCAAAAGGTGATCACATGACTCCATCTTAAATATATACCAGGCATCCAAATTTTGATCATATGAGGATGATGCAAGATTCATGTGAAAAATGGTCATAAGCCAAATTTTTCATTGCTTAAATTGTAAATTGAGGACCAGTGGTATTTTATTAATTTATATTCCACTCTCACAAGTGGGAAGTTCATAAAGAGGTATTTCCACATATCCTCCTTTAGCACACTAACTTGTGTATAGAACAGTCTGGTTGTGTAGACATGAACTTTAAAAACTGCAGAATTCCAACATATTTCAAAGCTTCCATCTTTGATGTGGCATTATCTCAGTGTTTGGTAACCACAAAATAATCACTCTTTTATTTTATCGGTATTCTAAAATTGAATCGAATGTCTATTAATAGAACCCTAATATTTGGAAAAATAATTTAATAGTGTACGTAAATATTCCTAAGGAGCCATGAGGAGCAAACCATCTATAAGCAAGTGACAGCTCACTGTTACATACTGATGCCAAAGAATGCTGTACCGAAACAGGCAGGATATTGCACAAAAAAGATTTTCCAAAAGCTAATCGCTACGTCGTCTTTCCCGCAAGAGCACCTCCCCTCCCAAATCCCTCTAGCCTAGGGACCCTCTACCTTCTAATGACGGTTATAAACTGCCTCCTCTTGTTTTGAAGGTGCGCGTGGTTCTTTCCTATTGGCCACTCTCTTCGCCCCTCCCCTTTCGTCACTCGAGTACAGTACTGTGGAGACCGAAATATAAGCTGACGGGAAGAGAGGTGGTTGGTGTACTACGTTTCCCAAGAAGCTTTGCGCGGGCGAAGCTCTGTGATCGCTGCTGCTTACTGCTCCTCCTCCTCCTCCTCTGTAAAGGAAAGCGCTTGCAGGGGAAGCGCGCGTCTACTCTCCTTTCGCGGTGTGTTCGTCTGTGTGTGTGTGAGGACTGGCACCGGGAAAGGAGCTAGGGCGGCGGCTGGAGGAGGTGAGCGCATCCACCCGCTCGCCTGACAGGTCCCTTTCCCGGCAGAGCGGAGGATCGGGACAGGGAAGGCATCCCCCCAGTGGTGCCGGCGGACATCCCGTACTCCTGGCTGCCCAAAGGCGGCGGCGCGGGGCACGGGCCCCCCAGGGACCCCGGCGAACGGCTTCTGCAGCATGAGCAGCAGTGGAATCGTCCGGAGAACTGCAGCGGAGAAGGATCGGGCGGCGCAGCTCTTGCTGGCAGCGGTGACTCTTGGCTGCCTTTGGTGTGCCATAGAGGCCCAGGTGAGCGGAGTCGCCCCATGAGCAGAGAGTTCGGTGAGGGTGGGGGAAAGCCATAGGGATCTGGAGTGCCTTGTGGTCTCCAAACCTTCCTGCTGGAGTTGAGATGGGAGAGTTGCGAGAGAAAGTCGGTTCGTCCTCCGCTCACTCGCTGAGACCTCCTGGAAATCTCTCTTCCGGCGTTGGGGGGGATTCTTTGCTCTAGGTTAGCAGGTGTTTAATGCTGATTTGTAATTAAGACGAGAGAATGTCAACTAGGATTATATTGTACCCTGTAAGGAACGGAGCAGAGAGAGGGAGTATGAAGGACCTTTATGTGAAAGGCAGGGGAGGGTGGGGGAGAAGCTCTGCTGTATTTCTATGTGAATAAAGTGCAAAGCCTGCTCAATAGAGGAAGGAGAGCTTTGAGTGCTTAATGTTTATTATCTTTTTAAAACTTCAGTGGGTTTTGTAGAAACTCCAGATTATGTCATGAAAAAGTCTGTTTAAAAGTCAACGGAGCAAACAGCTATGTGGCAAGAGGAGCACCATCTTTCTGGCTCTTTGAGTTAGTTCACTCTCTGGGGAAACAGGTGCTTCTAAGAAAGCCGGCTCTCCAAGTCAGGTAGACATAAGATGAAGGATGGTTGCTTAAAATGCAATATTTTTACTGAAAGTCCCCTAGCCTGGCTCAAACTATTGAAAATGTTATTGAGAAACTTATTTTTAACCATTGCTTTCCTATTAGAAATACTTGGGGGTGGGTGCTCTTTAAATGTAGTATATGAATTCCCCAAACAAGTAAAAGTATGAATAGTATTGCACAGAGTCTGTTAATTGTCTAGAGGTAATCTCCCTCATGAATGTACCTGTGTGACATGCAGATTTATAAACACAATTTTTATAATAGCTGCTTAAAACAGCACAGGAGCCATTTGTGTGAAGTGTGCTTTAAATTTGCCTTTAGTTTTGTTGTAAAGAATACAACTATTTTTTTCATGAAACTGTCTTCAGAAGCATATGCAGCTTACTTGAAAAGCTGATAAGCAAGTAAATATCTTTATGGTAAATCATGCTAATCACAGTGTGGGTTTTTTCTCCAGAACATAAGAGCTGTGGTGGACCACACAAAGGCCTATCTACCACACAAAGATCATTCATTTGTCAAAATTCAATCTGGGTATCAGTAAGCAAACCTTGAGTGCAATGTTCTCTGTTTTATTCAACAAAAGTAGCCTTCATTAATGTGTCTTATTTTTTAAAGCAGTTCAAGTTCATTACTGCAAGCATATCTTGCAGAGGCAAATGTAATATATGTTGTGAAGAGATAATGACTTTTTATCTATTTTGAGTCTAGTCAGTGCATAATTGGAAGTTTATCCTTCTTTTCCTTGTAAAAAGGCTAAGTTTCCTTGCTTTGAAGGAATGTATGGTTATTACTTATTGGTTGTTCATTAAAGCATTTTAGAATTTTGGCTCAATCTTGCCCATATACTCAATAGAGCTGGAAATATTCTGAGGACTTCTACTAAATTCATACCTGTCAATCTTACACAGAGCTAAAGATATTTAAAGTTGTTAGACCAGCATTTCTCAAACTTTTTGCCATCATGAAATGTTTGGAAAATGTAATTAAATTAAACAATGAAATAATGTGGGTGAGTCCTAGGTCCCCATAATTAAATGCTGCGATCTTGTGGGATCTAGGAAGTGTGTCCTCTCTGTTGTGGCCACTACCCTCTGAATAGTATTTATTTATGATTTCATATTTTCAAAACAAGATGGATGGCAATTACATTTCATAAGTAAATGGTACATCCAGAGAGGAGAACTGAGGCTATAAATAGGCTTTGACTTGGGCCACCAGATGGACTTCTGCAGATAGTTGCCACTGCCAGAAATCATTTAAGTACTGTAAAACTTACAGATTAGAGATGAAAGAAGGCTTGGAAGATCTATTTTTTCTTTACTTATTTCCCTAATAATTACCCAACAGGATCATTTTAAAGCAACAATATACACTTTTATTTGAGAATTTGACATATTAAATGTATAATCCTTTCCCACAGAATACACTGTTCCTCAAAGCTATATTTATTACTATTACAATGTTATGCTTTGTGTAGCATGTCAGGGGTCATTTTGTTGCTAAGCAAAAGGACTTATTTTCCTATTTGCAAAATAATGAGAGATCAAACAGTAGATCCACATTTGTTTTCATGCCAGCTCTGTAGATATTCAGTCAACCTTAGCAGTCAAAATGGTGGCTACAACTGGGAAACGCATTCAAAATGGCTTCAGTCACATAGATGTGACCACTGTTTCGACCTTTTTGACACGCGTAGATGCCCCTGGTCTCAGCCATGATACTCTTCTTGCGTACAGTTTGCACTTAAGCTTTAGCATTTAAATTTTCCATTTGAGTAGCATACTTTTTCCCCTACCCACCCCAATAATCCTGTGATAACTGATTATTGTGGAAGTATTTCCATACATATTGGAAATATTTTTGTCTAATTAGCTCAGGCCAACTGATATCTAATAAGTGTTTTATTCTTTTAATATTTGGGGTACAAGAACAGGACAAATGTTTCAAATATTTTAACATAATACTGCTTATTTCAAATTTAGCTACATTTTGTATTCATTTCTTATAGTTAAACATTGTATGAAATATTAATCTACATACTACCAAAACTCTCATTGTCATGGCCTTTAACTGGGAGAAAGAGTGTATCGTAGGGCAACTATTTTTGAACCAAGCTACCTTCAAATGTGCTAACTTGCAATATGTGTACAAAATCCAAGATTCCCGATTCCCAGCGGAATCAAATTTGGGAAATTATGGTTGCTTCAGTACTACTGACTGCTACTGGGCTGATGCAACGGTCACACATTCTTCATTTTCAGTATTGTGTAACAGTTTCCCAGCCACTGGCAATCCTTCCATCCCTCCCCCACCCAGCAGCAGCAACCCACTTACCTGCTGGGATTTTTTAAATTCCCTCCCAGATTACCACTAGGAAACTCAATGGAAAAAATGGCAGGAAATCGGAAGTGACTCCTGCACCCACTCCTGCACTGCTTTTTTGCCTGCCCTTGGTCATTCTGTTTTTCTAAGTCAGGAAATTTCTTTGAAACAATGACCTAATAGCTTCTAATTAGTTACTGTGCTTTAGTACTGTGGATAGTTTACAAAAATAAAGACAGGCTTCATTTGACAGATGTGTTGTAATGAAGAAAGGGAAGACCAATTGTGAAACATTTTCTTCTTATGTAACAGTAAAGAGACCAAACTATATAGTTTCCCTTTTTTTAGTTTTAGATTTTATAAAGTAACCGAATCAGTTAAAATAGTTAAATTCCACCTAAATTGCTATTACCTCTTACTATTTTTAATTCTTTCTTCTTGCAGCCTAAATCTCTAGTGTAAATAACATTTCTAGCTGGGTTTTTTTTCATAGGTAACAGGATTACTTGATGACTGCTTATGTGACATAGAAAGCATAGATGACTTCAACAATTTTAAGATCTTTCCCAAAATACAGAAACTTCAAGAACGAGACTACTTCAGGTATTACAAGGTAAAGTAAAAATGACATATTATTATAAAGCTGATTGAAAGCTAACTTTAATTCTCCAAAGAAAGGAATAAAATAAACAATAAGATGTAAAAAAAATCAGTATTTTTTTTTTAAAAAAAGAGGTCCAGGCAGTGGGGCAAAGAGAGGGCTCGGGCTATGCAACACATTTGCTAGTGCCTCTCCTTAGGCAGCAGCTGCATCCCCTGGAAGGTTCTTTGGAGCTCTTTCTGGGTTCTGTGGGTGTGCCTGAACAGGTGACCCTTTGGGGCAGCCAGCAAAATACTATAAAGTGGCCGTGTGTAAATGTACCCAAAGCGATAGGCAGGGAAAGCCTTCAAAGCAGCTGCATGAAGCTTGTGAACAAATGCAGCTGCCTAATGCATTCTGGAACGTTACTTCATTTGTGGCAATGAAAATCCATTGAGGGTGGAATTGATAATATTCGGAAACATTACATTCAAGGCAAGATATTTTCAAAAGTTGTTTAAACATAACTACTAACTAGTTTGAAACCTATAACTAGTTGAAAATTATACTGTTTTTCTTAGTGAATTAATAAAATACACTATGTATATAACTGAAGGACTGAAGGGAAACAGCAATAAGTAGCAGTTTGTTGCTGGAGATTATAACTGTCAAATTTTAAATGGATGTGATAATGCATTCATAACTACAGGGCGGGGCATAACCTTTTCCTAGGGGGTCACAGCAACACTTGTAATAACAACACAAATAATTCATACACCATTCGAAAGCCCATCAAAAACTGAGTTTATTGACACGATTTAATAGTCAGTATGACCACAATTAGCCCTTCGAACAGCATTCAAACGAGGTGGATAAGAACACAACAAATCTTCAAACAGTTCCGTTCGATTTTCCAGATTTTTCAACACAGTTTCCAAATTCATTCTCAAAGTTTCAACCGAATATCGATTTTGACCTTGCTCCTGAATCATCAGAGCTTCCACTTCATCCTTAATTATGGCCCCAATGTTCTCTGCCGGATTGAGATCTGGCGAATTTCCCGGCCAGACGTCATTGCCCCAAAATTCGACATTGTTTTCCTTTAACAATTGCTGAGTCGCATTTGCACGCATGCAAGGAGCTTTGTCATGAAGAAAGACAGCCTCACCAACCACCAAGACATTGTCTGGATCACTGAGAAATGGAATGACATTCTCCAATAAAATTTTCTCACGGAAATAACTGCCATCCCAGGATTCCCCTTTATCCTTCAAAACCCAATGCAGTTTCTTGGCTGTGAAAATGACGAAAATCCCGATGCAAGTCGGATTGCGAATGATTTGTCGATATCGTTCATGTTTGGCGATGTCGTCGACGTCTTTAGCCCAAATTCGATCGTTCTGGAAATTCGGTTTTCGAATGGCATAAACGAAGAATTCGTCAGATGGCGCCAAATGAAGAAAATCTTCCTCGGTCCATTCAGACAACCAATCGCACAACCAAAGCCGATCTTGAACGTGTGTTTGAGTTTTCAATGGTTTGCAAATGACGTGGAATGGCTTCAAACCTTCTCGTTCTCGATATCGGCCGATTGTCCTTTGATCAACTCGTTTTCCACGAATTTGAAGGATTTCTTGGGCCACTTTTCGGTTTCCTTTTCGTTGTTTGCGACTGCCAGTTGCAATGATGGCTTTGCTTTCTTGGGACAGTTGCAGAGGACGCCCTTCTCCAAATTTTGTGAAACATTCTTGGGCTGTTTTGTTCCAATTATCAGTAACCCAATCCGGATGACGTTTCAATTTGTTTGCAATCCATTTTCGATTGATAAACGTCGCTCCAGCATCGCGAGCCTCTCGAAAGGCAATGCATTTTATTCTGTCAATGATCCTTTGTTCTTCCGAATCGAATTTTCCAGCCATTCTTAAAGCAAATTTAACATTTAATAGCTCATTCAATTCAGTTTTTTATGGGCTTTAAAATGAGGTGTCGCGGAAGTTGTAAACTGCTGTCGATCTTGCTGTGACCCCCTAGGAAAAGGTTATGCCCCGCCCTGTATGAGGTACTAGATCTTTGGCATGAGCTGCATTTCCTCCTCTGTTACACATGAGCTCAGAAAATCTAGTTATTTCCAATGACCTTTTCCCTTTTTGTTCAGTTTGTTTAGTCTCATAATTTTAAAACGCTTCTTAAATGAATAACATTTTTAAAAAATTGTTATTTAAGGTTAATCTGAAAAGACCATGTCCATTCTGGGCTGAGGATGGCCATTGCTCTATCAGGGATTGCCATGTAGAGCCTTGCCCTGAGGTAAGTTTCAAAACAAAGGAGAAAGCTGAAACAAGATTGTATTGACTTTTCTAGCTCTTAGTGTACTCTGAGTTTTGTTTGCTTATAGATGTTGGATTGCAGTTAGGTAATATCATTCGTGACAGCGAGTATGAGATTTTCTCACAGTTTATATAAAGTAGTTTGTCCTGACTTTATTGGTTTTTTTTCTCCTTGGTTTAATGGTTGATTGGAATATTGCTTTCTGCTTGATCGTTTGTTTAGTGTTGGCTGCTGGAAGGGATTTGTTCTGGACTTTTTAAATTATTTGTTTGCTTTATCATCTTTATTATTGTTTATTTATTTGGAAATTTTATTTGGTTGTCTCTACACTCACATAATTATAAATAACTAAAGGTGGCACACTTATCTAATATACCTTCCTATTTTCCTGACAATGACAATTCTGTGAGATGTTGGGCTGAGAGAAGGATTGGTGAGGACCCAACCAGCTTGCATGCCTAAGGTGGGAGTAGAACTGATAGTCTTGCAGTTTCTAGACCAGCACCTTATCCAGGAGACCAAATTGTCTCTCTAAGCGAGCAACCTCTTTTTGTTTCTTTCTTTGTTTTTTATTGACTCTTTTGAATGGCTGTGTAAAATGGTTTATTTTTATTAATGTGTATTTACCCTAATCAAGGACCTATCAAATGAAAATTAGACCCTACCAATATTGGCAGGGCAAGCTATTATAGATAAATACTCACATTCACTATCATTGGTGATGATATCTAGGTGGGTAATGAAACATCTATAAGCAAACAACCAGGCTCAGAGTGTATCAAGAACTCCACAGTTCAACATTGAGCTACATATATTCTCTTCTATTGGATTAACTATTCTGTTGACAACCTAATGTTTATTGTTACTGTGAGGATTTTATATAAGTGGATGTCAGTGACAGAATGATGATTTAAATGCACATTCTTGCATAAATGCTATGTAGACCTTGACTGTAGTATAGGTATTCCTTTGGTAAATTGGATTTATCATTTTTTCTTAAGCATTTTATAGGGAAATCTCTTTGTCTTTGGTTGAATTTGACTCCCTTAAAATAGGCATGCAGACATTCAAACCTGTCAGATAATAAATGAAAGTTTCTTTAAAGTCAGTTTATTTGTCTGGGGAATTAATGCACAACTAGTCTTCTGTCTGTTTGGCTCCAATTCTGAATTTTCTTTAATACATTTATTTTGAGGGTTGAAAATTGCTTGAGAAAAAGTAAAGATAAATGCTTACATCACTTGTATTTATTTTAGAGTAAAGTTCCAGTTGGAATTAAAGCTGAAAGTACTAACAAAGTAAGTAATTTCTTTCAAAATAATCTAATCCTCCCTCTCCTACATATGGCAAATGGTAAATGTGTAAAATCTTGAGTTTGCTGTCCACTCATGCCATTCCCAAATTCTTATGTAACATTGTGCTGTACAAAACCAGTGCCAGCTGGTTTTGCACCACTGCAAAATCAGTGGCAGCTTTTTCTTGCTGTTTGTATATTGCTTTTGCCTTCTAATAGAGAAGAAGTTGCAGTTGGCAGTAGTATAAGGTGACCAGACGTCCCGCTTTTGGCGGGACACCCCCGCTTTTTAATGCATTTTCCCGCGTCCCGCCCGCCTTTTTAAAAGGCACGCTTTTTTTGGCGCTCGCAGCTCCCGCCCATCAGCTGCTAGCTTGCTGGGCTGGCTCATCGTTCTGTTCTCTATCCTACCTACCTACAAATTTAAGCCAGCCCAGCCTGCCGCTCACTGATTGGATTGGCCTGGACTCCAGCCAATCAGTGAGCTGGCTGGGATGGAAAACGCGGCGTGCTTAAAGTTTTCCATCCCAGCCAGCTCACTGATTGGCTGGAGTCCGCTTAGCACGCATGCACCCCCCTCCTCTCTGCCCCCCCTCTGCAACCCCGGATACCCTCTGCCGCCGTGCCTGAAGCATGGGAGCGCTCACCAGCCGGCAGAACGCCGGAGTGGAAGAGGTGGATGTCCCGTCCAATTCCCTCTACAGATACCCCCCAAAATCTGGTAAGACGGAGCAAGCGGGGGGGGGGAATATGCGAGAGGTTTGCGGGGAGTCCCGCCTGGCAGGGTTTTGCGCGCGCTCCGTACTCTGAGTTGAGGGAATGGCGAGCAGCGGCTGCAACCCCAGAGTTCGGCTAGGCGAGAACTTTAAGGCGAGTGGCGGGACGGACCCTTGCTGTCAATCTCCCCCCCCCCCCGTGTGCCTTTTCGCAGCCGTCCCATCGTTCTCCCGCCAGTGGGGCTGCTCCTGTGATCCCCCCCCCGTGGCTGCGAAGGAGTTTCCCGAGAGTTTTAGAGGGTCAGGAGTATGACCCTCATTGCAACGTCGCCATTTGCAAGCTCCGGCTGCTTGGGAGGGTGGTTATTTATTTATTTTTTTCTTCTTGCTTCCGCTTTCTTGCCGGCTTGCAAGGATTGTGGTGGCGGCTTGGATGAAAATAGTGACATTCGTGGCATCGCGCTTGGGGTTAAAAACTGCTTTTCGTTCGCGGCAGCAACTGCTCTTTGAGAATTCTTGCTTGAAAAAACAGGACTCCCTCACGCGGTCCTGAATTGAGGTCCATCTCCCTCCACCCCTAATTAAAACGCCCCTGGTAAATTCTTGCCTGTCCTGTGCCACTTGGCATGCCTGCCTGTTTAGTTGTTATTGCGCTGATTGAATTCTAAAATACCCCATCAATCTACCCCATCCAGAGGTGGCGGCAAGAGCAGTGCGTTGTTGTTGTTGGGGCCAGCCTGCTCGTCCATGGCTGGAGCCGTCGTCGCGGGCATTAGGGACCTTCCGTTCTTCCTCCGCACCTCGCCCGAGCAGTCGTTACAGTCGCTGCCCGGCTCCAGCCATGGACGAGCAGGCTGGCCCCAACAACAACAACGTGCTGCTCTTGCCGCCACCTCCGGATGGGAAGCAACCACGCCTGTGCGGCCCCTGTGCTGCGGTGGGAAGCGAGTCTGCAAGGCTTGGTTGCTTCCCATCCGGAGGTGGCGGCAAGAGCAGCGCGTTGTTGTTGTTGGGGCCAGCCTGCTCGTCCATGGCTGGGGCCGTCGCCGCGAGCGGGAGGGACCTTCCGTTCTTCCTCCGCACCTCGCCCGAGCAGTCCTTACAGTCGCTGCCCGGCTCCAGCCATGGACGAGCAGGCTGGCCCCAACAACGACAACGCGCTGCTCTTGCCGCCACCTCCGGATGGGAAGCAACCACGCCTGTGCGGCCCCTGTGCTGCGGTGGGAAGCGAGTCTGCAAGGCTTGGTTGCTTCCCGCCACCGCCGCTTCCCTCGTCCGTCTCGATTGCTGGAAACAGTAACAAACGGCGCGTCTGCTCCGCTGTCAGCGCCTTGACAGCCACCCCAGCCGGCGGCTACCGGGCCTCACTGGAGTCAATTGCAAAACCGCGTTCAGCGCTTTGAGGACCTGAGGCATCTTGGGAAATGCAGTTCCCTATCGGAAAGAATGGAGTAGCTGCGAATTTGTAACAACAGAAGATAATAACTTGGTGCTTCGCAGGTTACGAAAATCTCAAGTTTGATTTGCACACTGTTTTTTAAAAGTTAGATAAAGAAATTATGCTGTGAAAGCAACTAGAAAGCCTCCCCTCCCCTTCCTGTGTGCGAGAAAGGGAAGGAGAGGAAGGAAGGAGGGAGGGGGGAAGGAAAAAGAAGAAGGGAGGGGGGAGAAGATGGAAGGAGAAAAGATGGATGGAAGGAGAAAGAATGGGAGGAGAAGGAGGAAGATGGAAGAAAAAAGGAAGAAAAAGAAGAAGGGAGGGAGAAAAGAGGGAAGGAGGTAGGAAGAAAAGGGGAAGAGAGGGAAAGAGCAGAAAGACAAAGAGGATGAAGTTGATAGGCAAGAGGAAAGAGGAAGGAAGGAAAAAAGAAAAAGGGAGGGAGAGAGGAAAGAAGAAAAGATGGAACTAGAAAGGAAAGAAGGGAGGGAGGAAAGGGGAAGACAGGGAAAGAGCAGAAAGACAGAGAAGGTGAAGGTAGATAGGCAGAAGGAAGGAAGAAGGAAGAAATAGGAAAGGAGGGAAGGAGGAAGGAACAGAAGCGAAGAGGAAGAGAGAAATGGAAAGAGCAGAAAGACAGAGAAGGTAGATAGGCAAAAGAAATGAAGCTGAAAGAATGGAAGGAGGAAGGAAGAGAAAAGGAGGAAGGGAGTGAGTGAGGAAAGAAGAGAGGATGGAAGGAGAAAGGAAGGGAGGGAAAGAGCAGAAGACGGATAAGGTGAAGGTAGATAAGCAAGAGGAATGAAGGAAGAAGTGAGGAGTCTCGGGGAGGGGGAAAACATTTAGTGACCAAAGTTACAATGGCATTGAAAAAAGTGACTGATGACCATTTTTCACACTTAGCGACCGTTGCGACCATTTTTCACACTTAGCGACCGTTGCAGCATCCTCATGGTCACGTGATCAAAATTTTGTTTGGCAACAGATTCGTATTTATGCTGGTTTCAGTGTCCTGGGGTGACCTTTTGACAAAAAAAATTTTTTTTAATCAAGCCCCCCCCCCCCCCCCCCCCCCCGGTCAAAGGCGTCCCTCTTTTCCAATCTGAAAATCTGGTCAGCTTACAGTAGTATATTTCATTATGCTTCCTTGTCCTAGAAGCAGAGTTGATATTTTTGTCCTCCTTTCACCCACACCTGCCTCTCTTTTTTCTGTTTTCAAAGGTAACAAGAGACTAAATAGAACTACTCTAAATAGAACAGGATAGGATAGAAATCTGGTTAAATTTATATCATGTACACAATATAAATTTTAGCTTATAAGCACTGGAATAATTATATTATTATATTGCTGTGTTAGTCTCTTGAAGTAAATATTGCAAACAGTTTTGCAGTGCTTGAAAAGCTCAGAGAACTCCTTGTATAATTTTCATATTTTTTTAAAAAAATACATTCATGTCTGGGACTTAGGGGACCAAGAGTTTATAATAATTCTTTAGTACAATGAGGAATTTGGGGGAACACATGCAACAGAAAGTTCAGGATTTGGAAGAAATTATAGTAATGTATTAAAAAATTAAGTACTATTTTGAATCGAGTAATACTTTAGATAAATAACTGGCAGGTATTTATCTAAAATATTGGTATTGGAGATCTAAAGATTACATATTTTGCCTTTCAGTATTCAAAGATAGCAAACCATACCAAAGAACATGAAGACTGTGAACAAGCTAACAAACTGGGTGCAATTAATAGTACATTAAGGTAATTATGCTTTCAATATTAGTGGAAGACATAATTCTTATTTAATGGTTCTCTATATTTTTTATTCCTTATGTTCTGAGGAAACAAAATAGTTTCATATTTGATGTACCTTTTGTTTGAAACATTTGCATCACTTCAATTTAAATTATACATGGGATGAATACATGCATCAGATAGCTGATAGTTTCTACAAAATGACTGCCTCTTAATTTCTTAAAACTATACTCTAGTGCAATATATAATAATGAACTTCTATCTCACTTTGACTCATAACCTCCTTATTACTTTTGATCAGGTGGTTATAGTTTTAGATGTAAACTTTCTTAATTTTAATGGGTTCAGAAAAAATTATAGAACAACAATGAGGAAACAGTTATTTATTGCAACAGATGTAGTGTGAATATGTAATCTAATTCTGCTGAATCTGTACAGTAAGTATGCAACTCTAATGATTATTGCAAATAGTTCTAAGAAAGTGCTTTCTGGCTCTGTTACTATATGGAAAATAATATAGGTGTTTATGCTACTCCTATTATCTTGTCTTGATCTATTTAATTTTTAATCATTAGTGGTTTTTCTGTGAAAGCTTGTTGGGATTGTAACAGATATTATTTTCAGGGTCATCCTAATAATCCTATCTCTGATTTCTATGTAGCTTGAAAGTTATATAAAAATAAATGCATTCAGTCCATAGCTAATATTATTTTCTATCTCTCTTTTATATAGTAGCCAAAGTAAAGAAGCTTTCATTGACTGGGCCAGATATGATGATTCCCAGGACCATTTTTGTGAATTGGATGGTAAAATTTGAGGCATATTTTCTTCACTGTGTAACTTAAGTAAATAAAGTTAGATTAAATATCCTTACACTTTAAAAACAGAATGTGTTAAAAGTTCTTTAAAATCATTTCATGTGTAATAATATTCCAAATGTAAATAAACCTTGGGCTTACTATCTCTTATTGCTTTTTTGGCTAATGTTAAGTATAACAATTGCAAATACTACTAATCCGAAATGTTAATCTAAGGGGGACATGGTTGGCAGAGTAATTAAGAGAATGGAAAGCTAGCTTGGAAATTGTATTCAAAGTGATTGTCAATGAGTCTTCATAAAATTGAAGTAAGCTATTAAATGGGCTGCTATAAGATACAACCAAAGATGCATATTCTTCAACATTTTATTAAGGTTTGGAATACTTACAAAATTTGCACATATAGCTACAAAAACCAATTCCAATTTCAAACTGCACCAACAGATACCTTTCGGATGCTTGGCAACTTACTTATATTTATTACAGTTGCAGTGTCTTGGAGGGTCACGTGATCATTTTCTGACAAAATTACTGTGGCAGCCAGATTAATTAACAATTGTGTTACTATGGCAAGAAAGTTCATAAAATGGAGCAAGAAAAAATTTAACAAATGTCTCGCTAAGCAACAGAAATTTAGAGGGTCAATTGTGGTCGTAAGTTGAGGACCACCTGTACTTTGTTCAATTGTATATAAAAATATGTCATATTTAAAAATATTTATATATTTACCTTTAATATCCATTTTATTTACAATATTCACATTTAAAATATAAAAATATAAAATGCACAATGTTGTTTATTTCTTCATAAATGCTTTTATACGCTATTGCTGTAATTTGATCTTTTACATCAAGACAGTTCCTTATACTGAATGTGTTGGCAAGTTGCATGTTACAATTCATAATTAAGCAGCACAGTTTTTCTTTGTTATTAGATGAGAGATCACCTGATGCTCAATATGTGGATTTGCTCTTGAATCCAGAACGATACACTGGATACAAAGGGCCCTCCGCATGGAGAGTATGGAACAGTATCTATGAAGAAAATTGCTTTAAGTAAGTGAAAATAGACAGCAAAATTATTTTGTATTGAAATTTAAAATTCCTTAAATTGCCAAAACATAAATTATCATATTTTTCTCCTTAGGCCACGATCTGTATATCGTCCACTAAATCCACTGGCACCAACCAAGGGTGAGTTGTTAAATCCTTTGTAATTGTAATATATCAATTCTGAATATTAGCTCTTAAGTAAAACATTATTGTGGTTTGTTGCACAATCAGCCAGATATTTAGACTGGATTTTGCATTTTTATCCAGCTACAAAATTCTTCCCAAGGACCTGGAGTAGGCTGATGTTGTTTGATGGTATTGGAGATATTGTGTGTGTTTCAGGGGTGTCAAACTCAGTTTCATTGAGAGCCCCATCAGGGTTGTGTTTAACCTCAGGGGGCTGGGGTATGCATGGCCAGCTTGATGTCACTTGTATCGGGAGCACCTGTGGTGGCCCAAGCACTCTGCTAGTGAAAACAAGTTCCCGAGCTCCAAAACGAGTTCCAGAGCTTGGGCCCCGTTTTTGCTGGCAGACGTGCTGCGGACCGGTCCTTCGCTATTTCCAGAGTAGCCTGTGGGCCAGATCTAAGCACCCTATGGGCCAGATCTGGCCTGCAGACCTTGAGTTTGATACTTCTGGTCTATTTGTTTAATTCAACTTGGCAAATATACATTCATCAGTTAATGAAACACATTGAGATCTAGCTATATATGATAGCTGTGCATAATCAGCAATTCTTCAAACATAGTTCTTCAAACAATAATTCTGATTTGAATTATTTGAATGGGAAGGCACATCTTTATAAGAAATCACTTCCATTTTTCAGTTAAATCAATGCATCAGAAATAATGCAACTAGTCTGATTTAGTAAAAAAAATATCCAATCATCTGCCCTCAGTTTATGTTGTTTAATTGGATATTTTTATTCTGGAAGGTGCAAAACACATTCTTTTAAAGTGACCTATAACAAAAAGCAAGAAGAAATAACACATTTTTAAAAATTGAGATCCTTTACAATCTTGTACTAGTATTCTCCCATTTTGTTATGGATGGCAAATATATCACTATTTGAATCTTTAACTTTTGAGAAAAATAGTGTTGGAGTTAATTGCAATCAGAAAGTTTTTACCATTTTAACAGAAACATACAGTATATTTTTGATACTCTGTGCAGAAATAAATATGGAATAAATTATAATACTTATCTTTTATAACTTTTTTTTAGGAGAGGATGATGGTAAGTTTTTGTGACGTAATATTCTTTCACTGTATTATTTAAGATTCTGGAAAAAATCATAATAAATGGGAAATCGCCCAGGATTACAACTTTACAATATCACCATACTGTACCTAGTGAATAAATTTCAGTGAGAGATATAAAGTAGGAAAGAGAAAGAAAAAAAGTTTAACAAAAAATATTGGTTATATTGGAACACAAATGTTATCTAGGATTACTATTCCTTTTCTCATGATTAATAGATGATGCTAATAATTGGTGATATCATAAACAATTGCCATTAATACTATAATTCTATAGGGATCATTATTAAATTTGTGAGGTCCAGCAAACTAGATTAGAATGATGATTGGTTTTCTGATGTTCTGTTACATTCCAGGAATCTTTATATAAATTCTGTTACTATTACTTGTTTTGAAATAAGCATAAATCAGATTTAAAACACATGAAGCCTTTTTTCAACTTGAGAAATAAATATTTAAGAATGTTAAACGAGAAGCAATGAAGTGATACATCAAGATTCAGTTTTATCACAAATTTTTAGGTGAAAGGTCTAGATAGCTTTGATATGTATTTTGGCATATGCTGTGAATTTAGATTTTAAAGGATTCATTGATTAGAATGTCTAGGCCTTGTTTGAAATTAATTATTTCTGTATTCACAGGAGAATCGTTTTATACATGGCTAGAAGGTAAATTCAGTATCATATAAAAATTCTAATGAAAAACAGCAAACTCTCTGTGTAATAAGAAAGTCCTATGAAATTTAAAGATTAAGGAATGCATTTCTATTCAAGGAAAAAAAATGTAACAATCAACCTGTTAGCTAAAAAAAACTTGTTAATTTGCAAGACTTGACCATTTTTACTAAATGTTTTCAATGATGAAATTAATGTGTACTATCCTTTACAATCGTCCTTTAAATGTTTTGCACAGCGCTATGCAAAACATTTAAAATACATGCCTTGCAAATCATGTTAATTGAAGTAAGTCTTAAAGCAACCATGGCAAGCCATTGCAGTTCTTTTGAAGGCAGTTTCCAGTTCTCTGCATGTATCTGCCAGGATAGCATTTGAAATAATGCTTTAAAGTTTCAGCTTTTAAAAGGATATGTCCTAGTGGACAATCATTTAAATATGAGCCAGCAGTGTGCAGCAGCTGCCAAAAAAGCCAACACAGTTCTAGGCTACATAAACGGGGATAGAATCAAGATCACATGAAGTGTTAATACCACTTTATAATCCCTTGGTAAGGCCACACTTGGAATACTGCATTCAGTTTTGGTTGCCACGATGTAGAAAAGATGTGGAGACTCTAGAAAGAGTGCAGAGAAGAGCAACAAAGATGATTAGGGGACGAGAGACTAAAATATCAAGAACGGTTGCAGGAACTGGGTATGTCTAGTTTAATGAAAAGAAGGACTAGGGGAGACATGATAGCACTGTTCCAATATCTCAGGGGTTGCCACAAAGAAGAGGGAGTCAAACTATTTTCCAAGGCACTGTGGGCAGGACAAGAAGCAATGGGTGGAAACTAATCAACCTAGAACTGAGGAGAAATTTCCTGACAGTTAGAACAATTAATCAGTGGAACACTTGCCTCCAGAAGTTGTGAGTGCTCCAACACTGGAAGTCTTTAAGAAGATGTTGGATAGCCATTTGTCTGGAACGGTATAGGGTTTCCTGCCTAGACAGGGATTGGACTAGAAGACCTCCAAGGTCCCTTCCAACTCTGCTCTTTTATTGTATGACTGGCTTGATGTTTCCAGAAGAGTTTCACTCACTCTAATAAGGTTTGCAAAGCACCTTCTTCTTTGCTTTTCAATGCTTCGCTCAGCTGTTTTTTTAATGCAAACTCTGGGTCAGGGCTGTCAAACTCCCGACCCGTGGGCCAGATGCGCCACACGCTGGCCACACTCATGCCTGTTTTAGTGAAAGGGAAAAATGTCCAGATACATCACATGATGTGACCGTGACAATGTGAGTTTGACACCCTTGCTCTAGGTCAATTTTGCATAGGAGCCACATATCACACTCACATATAAATGGAAAAAATAGTAAAGTGATTACTACACTTGTAAATGAAATATAATAGTACTGATTTTATTATTCAAATCAAGTGTTGTAAATATTATCTAAAATATTACATACTCAAGGTATGTCTTATCAATGGATTGCTTTGATCAATTTGTCTATTCCGGCAATGTTCACCCACTTTGGATCCATTTTGTTGTGTGATTTAAATATAAAACAAAACCATTGTTTTCCATTATGTGACAGAACTGTAATGAACCTTGGATCTAGCCACTACCCATTTCTGATCTTTGCATGCTAAAGAAAAAGATCCACTAGCATTTTTATGTGTTTTCTGTAAAATGTTCTACCTTGGAAACTGATCAGTGGGAATAAGGCAGAATTTGAACTAATGTTTTATTCTCCAGTCTTTCAGTTTAGTTTTGAATGAATGAAAAATATTGTGCCAGTCATAGAAAGCTTTCTATCTGCTAGAGCAGTGGTTCTTTTTCTTCACTATGGACCCCCTTTAAATACCTTTTGTGGCCAGACTTAACTAAAAGATTAAATCATCTTCAAGCCTTCAGAGACCCTCTGTGATGACATCCCAGACCCCAGGGGTCCACAGACCACAGGTTGAGAACCACTATACTAGAGGATCCTGTTAGTAGAAATGGACAGAGGAAATCTTTACTGATTCTTCCTGCAATTACCTGTGCTGTTCTAGATAGTCCCCATCAGTTCTCCAGAACTCATCTCCATAAGTTGCAACAGTTGAAGGGAGCAAATTTTTCCTTTTGTATCTATCCCAGTGGGATATTGCCAGTCTCAAAAAACAAAACTTCCAGTTTATTCAAGAATTTCCAAAGGTGGAACTGTTAAAGGTAGTCCTCAACTTATGACCACAATTGAACCCAACACTTAGGTTGTTAAGTGAGACATTTGTTAAGTGAGTTTTGCCCTTTCATTTTACAACTTTTCTTGCTACAGTTGTAAATCACTGCAGCTTACAAATTAGTAACCGGTTATTAAGGGAATCTGGCTTCACCACTGATTTTGCTTGTCTGAAGCTCGCAAAAGGTAGCACATGATCTTGGGACACAGCAATAGTCATAAATATGAGTGAGATACCAAGCATCTGAATTTTGATCACATGATCATGGGATGCTACAAAGGTTGTAACTGTGAAAAATAATCATTAGTCACATTTTCCAGTGACATTGCAACTTTGAACGGTCACTAATGAACTGTTGTAAGTCGAGACTACTTATATAGCAAACTACTTTCTAAGTATTGAATTATTTTCTAATTCAATTTTAACAATATTTTTATCTCATCTAGGGCTTTGTCTTGAAAAACGTGTATTCTATAAACTTATTTCAGGACTTCATGCAAGCATCAACTTACATCTTTGTGCAAACTATTTACTTGAAGGTAAATTGCCCCTTCTCTTTTTATTATTGTGGGAAGTTAATTTTTCCACTATTCCCGTAAAAATAATTTCAATATTTACTTTAAAGCATTGTTTTTCTTTGTTCAGAAACATGGGGAAGACCTCGTTGGGGACCTAATGTCAAAGAATTCGCCCATCGTTTTGACCGTACTGAAACAAAAAGTGAAGGACCAAGACGACTAAAAAATTTATATTTCCTATATTTGGTGGAACTGCGTGCATTGTCAAAGGTTGCATCATACTTTGAGCGTTCAATTGTGGATCTTTATACTGGAAATTCACAGGAGGATACAGAAACTAAGTCTCTCCTGTTAGAAATCTTCCAAGATACAAAGTAGGTGTGCTTTTCTTCTCCACCTTTAGTATGTATTCAGATACAGACAACTGAATAAAGTTGATTTCAGAAGATGTTTAGGGAATTTCAGGAAAATGAAGGTATTAAAACAGACCTAAAAATAAGGTGGAATTCACATATAAGATTAAACAATTGTTTAACCATAATTTATTATAAATAAATTTATAATAAATAACTAAGTCATCAGGATTATGACAGATACTGGAAGAAATTCAGGTGGCCAAAAAGGGCCAAATGAAACATTATGCTGAAATCACACATGTGGTTAACACATACAGGAAACAGGTTGCTGATAAACTAACTTGTGATATTCTTAGCCAATATATAAGAATATTCATTATTTTATCCTTTGACATTTTTTATTCTTCCTTTGAATTAGTTAACCCCAAAGATGGAGTGTTTTGATTAGAAAGGTCAAATTATTGAGCAAGGTGCCATGTCAAGTGAATTCAGTGAACTAGTAATCTGTTATACTATATTGTTTTTGTGTACAACTGCTGCATCTTAGAATGCTGAGTCCTCTGTGTTACAGGATGTTGGGGTCAGAGAGAAAAATAGCTCAGTGGAAAAAGTTAGAAGGTCTGGGTGAATTTCAATAGGAGCCATGATGGCGCAGTGGTTAGAATGCAGTATTGCAAGCTAACTGTGCCCACAATCAGGAGTTCGATCCTGACTAGATCAAGATTGACTCAACCTTCCATCTTTCCGAGGTTGGTAAAATTAGGACCCAGATTGTTGGAGGGCAATATACTGAAATTTGTAAACCACTCAGAATACTGTAAAGCACTTTGGAGCGGTATATAAGTCAGGGATGTCAAACTCAAGGCCTGTGGGCTGGATTCAGCCCACAGGGTGCTTAAATCTGGCCCCGGGGGGCTGACCTGGAAATATCAAAGGACTAGTGCCTTTGCTGGCTAAAACAGGCCACGGGGAGCGCATGTGGTTTTTGGCCTCCCAGGCCTCCAGCACACTGCCGGCCAAAAACCGGCCACATGAGGCCGTGCAGGGCCTTTGCATGGCCTGTTTTTGGCCAACAGAGTGCTGCAGGAGGACAGGATTGGACTGGATTACAATTATGTGGCCTCAAGTAAATCCTTAATCTGGATAGAAAACAAGCAACATCCTATGTTAATACTACAGTTTAATGCCAGACTTTACATACTGTAGGTCCATTTAATCTACAAGCAATAATCTATAATTGACAGCCATTTCTATTTACTATCCTGGAAATTTACCTCAACTGTTAGATCTTGTATTATCATTTTATTTATGCTATTGTATTTTTATTATTAGTTGAATAATAAAAATACAATAGTATAAATAGCTTTTCTGCCTGGAAAAGCAATTTACTATTAAATAACAGGGTATACATTTAGAAATAAAAAGTCTAGTGGAGTATGAAGAACAAGTAAATGTTTGCCAGTAATATCTGTTAGAAGAGATAGGAAAATGGTTATAGTAAAGAAGTGTGGAAAGAAAGAAGGGAAAAATGCATCTTGAGCCTGGGTCAAACTGCCACCATGGCCACGCCCACCCCAAACATGCCCACCATGCCCACTCCCACCCCCAGCTACACACAGACACATGGCCCTCCAAGTCAAACACAACCCTGATGCGGCTCACGATGAAATCTAGTTTGATACTCCTATCTAAAATCCTATAATGAAGTGATATTGCTATTCAATAAAAGGCATGGGAAATGGCCTTGAAGAGCAGAAGGAAGAGCAACTACCAAGGAAATGATTAGAGCAAGAGGGATTTGAACTTGGACTAAGAAAATAACTTGAGAAACCCTCTCAAACAAGCACATCCCTAATTTACACAAAGATAAAGGAAAGGAGGACAAATTACAATCAGACTTGCAAGATTCTGTTACTGTAGTTGTTACAAGAAAACTGGGGGGTCAAACTCTATTTCATTGAGGGCCGCATCAGGGTTGTGTTTGACCTCAGAGGCCCTGGGGGTGGACGTCGCCAGCTTGATGTTACTTGTGGTGCCTGTGGTGGCCTGTGCGCTCTGCCAGCAAAAACTGGCTCCTGAGCTCTATTTTTGGCTGTGACAGCCTTCTACAACTCTCCGTGAACCAGGACAGAATTCAGGAGGACTGCCCGTGGCCCTCACATGCTCCATTTTCGGCTGCAATGGCCTCCTGGAACCTTCTGCCAGCGAAAACAGAGCTCAGGAGGGTGCTTGCAGGCTGGTCCTTCACTGTTTCCAGGGCATCCCCACGGGCCAGATTTAAGCCGGGCTGGATCTAGCCCCTATTCCTTGAGTTTGACAACCCTGCAATAATAGCAATCCTAGCCTCTATAGCAGGGATGTCAAACTCGATTTCATTGAGGGCCGCATCAGGGTTGTGTTTGACCTCAGGCCGAAGTGGGCATGGCCAGGGTAGGCAAGGCCAGCTCAATGTCATTTGTGTTGGGGGCACCTGTGGTGGCCCAAGAGCTCTGCCAGAGAAAACTGCTCCTGAGCTCCATTCTCAGCTGCAACGGCCTCCTGCAACCCTTTGCCAGCAAAAACGGAGCTTGTGGCCCTCCTAAGCTCTGTTTTCGCTGACAAGGGCACTGCGGGCCAGTCCTTCATTGTTTCCAGGGTGGGCCTATGGGCCAGACCTAAGCACCCCGCAGGCCGGATCCGGCCGCTAGGCCTTGAGTTTGACACTCCTGCTGAATAGGATTGGTTTCTTAGTTAAATCTACTTTGTTAGGCTGACAAATTCATTCTGGAGACAAAAGTAGAAAAGATCTGTCAGATATCATAATGTGCATACAATATGTAGTTTTGGATGAAGTTCTCTCTATGTCTTTTGAATAATAATATTCTCTATTGTCAGAACGTTAGTTTATAATTGTTTGTTTATTTCTATTTAGCGGGAGGGGGGTATAGTGACATATTACAAAGCCCACAAGACATTACATCCAGATTAAAAAAAAGAGTTTTATAAAAGAGTTGGCGAGAAAGACAAAATTGAGAATTGTGGCTAAAACAATGTTGTGTAATGAAGTGTTTCATGTTATTATTTCCTTTGGAATATTTGTTAAGAATCTTTTGAGAAAAAAACATAAAAGTAACATTTCTGCATTGCTTATAGAATTGGACAAACTATGTAACTAGGTATGCCTATAATATATATTTTGGCTCTTGAGCTATATTTTAAACATTTTATTTCAAGTAATTGTAGAAAGTGGAGCATTATTAGTAGTATCCAAACAGTTTTGTTAAATAAGTCTAATTCATGATCAAAATTTATCTAGGTCCTTTCCTATGCATTTTGATGAAAAGTCCATGTTTTCTGGAAACAAAAAGGAAGCCAGATCTTTAAAGGTAAACATTGGTTTTACATTGACAATTTAAATGTATAAATAAAAGATACTTTAAATTAGATTAAATCATGTTTCTTTGCTTTTATGTGTGCATTTGATTATTTTGCTTTATATTTGAGGCAACATCATCAGTAAACATCAAGCTACTTTTAAATTCTTATGAGTAATATTTCAGAAAAGTAGCAAGCAAGTCATTAGAATGTAAGATATTGGATTAATGTAAGATATATTAATTAGAATCTCTGTCATGCTATCTACTTGCATAATTTTGAATCATCTTCATATTTCTATTTCTACTTTATAGCTTTATGGTAAATTCCAATTCATAAGCTTCTTTTCGACATAAAAAAATGATTTTTTTTCTTTTTATGAGAATATGAAAGAAACACCAGGAGCAGAAGCATCCAGGGGTGGAGATCAAATGATGGAACAAGTGTTATATCATGCCAATTCAAACTCCACCTCTTTTTTAGATATGTTGTTGCACACATGTACAAAAGATGCAGAACTTCATCACAGCAATGTTGATTTCATCCTTTTCAAAGCTAATAGTACTTAGTGAAACTGACATAGAATTTATAGAATAACTATGAATACATTCAGACAGCTTGCCATCAGATTAAAAGTGGTTGCAAACTATAGCTTGAACTAATTAGTTTGATGGCTTGGCTACCTCTAAAATGAAAATGATACACAAAATTAGGAAGTAAAGAAAAGCATTAAGAGAAGAGAATGTTGGCACACATCTTTAGAATCACTAATGCCATTATAAAAAGTTTTAAACATGTTTTTCTGTATTGGTAGGAAGAATTCAGATTGCATTTCAAGAACATATCTCGCATAATGGATTGTGTTGGATGTGATAAATGTCGTTTATGGGGAAAATTACAGGTATCTGATTTTTTTTTCATATTTTTAAGGTTAACATTCTTACATAGCAAAACAGTTTTCACACCAGCTAAACTATTTCCTATACTCTGCATCTCTAAGTTTGGTTAATATCAATATGGTAAATTTTAGCTTTACTACAAAGCCAGATATTTCACATTTGCTGCATTATGACATTCAAGCTGTTCAAATTATACATGTTATTTCACCAATTATAGAATACAAGTGCTGTATAGTAGGAATACATACCCTATTATGCAAATATTGTTCAATATTTATATTAAAATACTGCATAACAATAGCACTTAGACTTATACCGTCTTTCCCCCAATCAGAAAATAGACTTAAACAGAAAATAAGCCCTAGCCTGATTTTTTAGCATGCTCGTAATATAGGCCTACCCCAAAAATAAGTGTAGAAATGCCCAAAGTTGTTAATGAATGTATATTGCACTCTTGCTATTTAATATATTGGTTTTCTTTCAGACTCAAGGTTTAGGAACTGCTTTGAAAATCTTATTCTCCGAAAAAGAAATAAAGAATCTTTCTGAGAACAGTCCGTCCAAAGGTTTTCAATTGACACGACAAGAAATAGTTGCTCTTCTGAATGCATTTGGAAGGTAAGTTACACTTGAAATTTGTTATAGCTATGTAGTGATAGGCTGAGCTTTTTCTTCGTGTAATATGGACTTTAAAAATATGTATGTACAAGTATCCCTCAATTTATGACAGCAATTAAGCACAGAATTCTGGTCACAAATCATTGCAATTCAGTGATGTGCGATGAAGCTTATGGCTGGTGAGGCAAAAAGAAAGAAAGCAGCTCCCCCCCCCCGCAGCAGCTATGTTCGAAATAGAGGCATCCCGCGCCCCGCAGCTATGTCCGACCCAGCTGCGGGGCGCGGGGCGCCTCTATGTCAGACAGAAGCGGTGGGGCACTTCCTTTTGGCATTTGCCCGCCCCGCAGGGCAAACACTTCCACCTTGCAGGTGCCAGAACCGCAGGCCACCAGGAGTACATCCCGCCCGCAGCAGAAGAGCGCTGGTTCCTGCCCAGGCTGGAGCGAGAGCCGCGGAGGCGAAAGGCGAAGAGGGGTGGGGTGGGGTGTTCCAAAAAGGCCCCCTCCCCATTTTGCACTTCGCAAGCCAGGCCCGCAGTGGCAAGAGGCTCAGCTCCGCTTCTATCGCGCCCCCCCACTCCAGAGAAACCGGCCGCAAACGAGTCTCCGCAGCCCCGATTTCATCTCCAAGCAGCCCCAGGAGGAAACGGGCCAGCCCCGCTTCCCTCCCCGGACTTTCTGGGAGCGGAGGACCCACATTCCGCTCCCCCTTCCAAGCCCCGAGTGGCCAGCCTCCACTCCCGCCACTTTCTCCCAGAGCTCCGGTAGGCCTGCTGAGGAGGAGCCTTGACAAGGCTGCAGCGAGAGTCGCGGAGGCGAAAGGCTGGCCACTCGGGGCTTGGAAGGGGGAGTGGAATGCGGGTCCTCCACTCCTGGAAAGTACGGGGAGGGAAGCGGGGCTGGCCCCTCCCCTTTTTGCACTTCTGCTGCTTGGAGAAGGAACCGGGGCTGCAGAGACTCGCCCGCGGCTGGCTTCTCTGGAGCAGAGGGGGGGGGCGATAGAAGCGGAGCTGAGCCTCGTGCCACTGCGGGCCTGGCTTGCGGAGTGCAAAAAGGGGAGGGGGCCTCTTGGAACACCCCCACCCCACCCGTCTTCGCCTTTCGCGTCCGCAGCTCTCACTCCAGCCTCGTCCGGGCTCCTCATTTGAAGAAGTTAGCTTCTTTTTACCACTTTAAATATTCTTCAGGGAACTATTTCTGTTTCAACTGGTAAACCAAATAATACATACATGTTGCAGTGAATTTTGGGAAGTGTTCAAGAATAACTATAATTTTCTATAGGAAACTGACCATTTCAAAATGATGTCTCATATTACTATATTTATATACTCAGTCAAACATCAAATATCACTTTATAGCTGCATATTATAGGGGATGTATGATGGGAATTTTGAATTCCTCCCCCATGTCCCCTCCCTTGAACCCACCTTTTCCAGCTGTGTCAGAGGATCATTTCAATTCTCCTCTTGTCCGCCATGATGAAAATGTAAAAAAAAGAAGGCAACTTAGGCAAGACCTGCTGCTCCTAGACCAGGAGGCAGAGAACCACGTGCCTTCTTTGCATAAGGAATTTTTCGCCTTTTAACCCTTGCTTAACTCTGAGCAAGGGTTAAAAGGCGAAAAATTCCTTATGCAAAGGAGGCCCGTAGTTCTCTCGCCTCCTCCTGCAGTTAGCACTAAGCAGAGTCATTCTGGCAGCAAACTACCTTAGCCTTTTTCCTTTTAATTTAATTTTCTTTTCCTCATGACACTGGTGAAGCCCCGCCTCCCCTGACTGCACATCCCTGTTGCAATTATTAATTTGATTCAATTTTATGATTATTTTTATGATGGTTGTTAAGCTAATCTCCATGGTTGTTAAGCGAGTCAAGTGGTCATTTAGCAAAACCAGCATATCCAGTGGGTGTCTTTTGTTGTTTTCTGCTGAAAGCCATGAAAATTGTTGAAAATCAGTGTCACGTGACTGTGATATGCGGGAAATGGTGGTAGCCAAATATCTGAAATGCAGTCACGTGACAATGGGGGGGGGTTAGTACCTCAGGTCGTAACTTTGAAAACAAATTTGTAACTGTTTTTCAGTCCATTGTAGCTTCAAGCATTCGTTAAGCTGCCAATTGTTAAGTCAGGACTACCTGTATTTTCTCCAAAAACTATAATGTCCTCTCAGTGCCACCATTCACAATAAAAGGGAATCTAGTCCATTTTAGTCAAATTAAATAATGCTACATGATTTAGAACAGATAAATTATTCTAAATAATTTTAAGCACATCAGACATGTCCACCTTCAACACAGTGTTGAAGGTGGATGAGATAATTATTTCAATGAACTGCAGTACTAAGTTTTTGATCAAATTGCTGATTTAATCTAAAATTCAAGTTGGTGTTTCATGCATGAAGAGCTTCCTTCTTTTAGTACTGAACTTCTGTGGACTTGATCCTTCTTCCCTTTTCTTCTTCACAGACTTTCTACAAGTATACGAGAGCTACAGAATTTCAAAGTCTTACTGCAACAAAAAAGTTAACGAAGGCTTTGTACCTATTGGTAGAAACAGCCACTAATTTATCATCAGGCAAAACGAAGCCAATCTGCATACAAGACTGTTCTAGAAAGGCAAGAACATATATAATTCCAATTTGAATATTTAAAATAGAAAAGGTTACATTGGACAAAATATTTATGGATAAACTACCTGGCTTTAATTATGTAAATTATGTTTGTTTTCAACTGTTTCACTATTCTTACTCTCTACTACTTTTGTTTCATCATCATTCAAAAGAAATTTTGCCTCTCCTGCTTTATATCATCACGCAGGAACCTCATCCTGGCTACATTGCTCACATGGAAAAGATTCTTCTAAAAATACCTGGGTGTAAATGCTTTTTTAATGTTTATTTGGAGGAATTGACGATATGTAAGAAAAATGTTTTCTTGCATTTGTATTTTGTTTGTTACAGTCTCTGTCATGGCCAGTAAATATTTTACTAAAATAAGCCCCTTGGCATCCAGGGCAACTAGTTATTGGGGAATCTCAAGTTATTTTTGTGTTTGCCTCCTTGTCCTTTCCTTTTTTATTTTATTTTTCTACAACACATCTGCTTTGTCTGACAAGGCAAAACTGGGTTAAATTTATCAGTTTTTATTCTGAATGGATACTGAAAGGCTTTTCCCATTAACTGCTGCTAGCTTAAAAATTCAGCTCAAGTTTTAGAGTCATGGACCTTAATCTTCCATCTCAAAAACCTTACAAATTCTTCTTATTCTGGTGCTCTTCTATTCAAAAACAATAAAAAATAAAACTAAATATTTTCACAGATAAATGGTAACTTTTTTAAAAAGAAAAAGTCACTTCCAGAATTCAACAGAGCACATTCTATCTATGCAATCTCTAATTACACCTTTAAAAATATATAGTCTCTAATAAAATGGATATTCCATACATTTGTTCCTAAATCTTTATCTACAAAGGGGGATCTAGTTATCAAAGAACTGTTGCAGGTAATAAACATTTAAATTCTTAATCTGCAGTAGGAAGAAGTCTATAAATTGTGAAGGAGCACCTTATTAAAAAACTGTAATGTAATATTTGTATTCTGTGAGGGAATGAATGTCAGTTTAAGTACAATATACAGATTTGTACATATTTTGCTTTGCTTTGATAAGTAAAACAGTCTTTACAAAATGAATTAAAAGTGCTCTTAAACTCTTCTAATTTAAGACATGTCTGCTGTTGTTGTTTGTGTGTCTATTTATACTGCATGCTTTAAGCAACATAATTCATAACTTTGTGATTTAGGTTTTTAAAAATGAAGATTCTCAGCTGTATATATTAGTTTCCAGTGATAACTAAATGAAGAAAATTGTAATGTTTTGCCTTATAATTTAAGATTTCATTGTTTATTAAAATCAATAGATAGTGAGCAATATTCTAAAGATTGCATTCAGTTCAGGGCTTAACAAATATGAACTTCAGATCTTTATGGTAAATAGGGATAGTCTTGTGGTATCAGATTCTGCAACTAGGGAAACTGGTCTGTGCCTTATAATTTAATGTTACTGGCAAGATCTGTTACTTGTAAGATCTGTTTCTTGTCAATTAGCTTTATTGCATCCAATTTGTGATGAATCAGACATAAGATTTTGTACAATGGAATGAAGATTATTTTTGTGAATTCATCCATTTCTCATACCTTTTCCCATTATCCAAATTCAAAATAGTCTAGAGTGCTGCCATTGCAGGAGTAAATAAATGTCCCCCCCCCCACCTACTCAAAATGCTGAAGAGATTTGAATGGACTAAGAGCTATAGGATTCTGAATTTATGGGCATATTTTTAAAGCATGTGATCTGAAATTTTGCTATTTTTAATGTTGTGTTTTGAATGGAAATTGATATTCCAAAGTGTTTAATTTCCATGTTTTAATGATAAATAATACTGAGTTAGCATGGAATCCATATGCAAGGTTCTTATAGCTTCAGTTCTTCCTTGGTGTGTGCTACTTGAAACTAAAGTCACATGGAGCTGAATCCTTTCAGCTTTCTTTAAATCGTTTCCTTAAAAAAAGAGCAAGGTAAGCAAAATATTTTTCTCTCTTTACGCTAAATATAATTTTAATGAAACATCTATTTTAGAAATATTACTTTGTCTTGTGCTAGTTTTTGCTGATTTTTTTATGGAGAGAGCCAGTAGACCTCACTTTATGTGTATCTTGTGCTAAAGTAGATGTTGATTCTAAGTCAAGATCCTATGAATAAGATTACAGAAGTACATTACTCGGGAAGTTTGTGTACGTCCAAGATTGTGAAGGCTACTATTTACTTAATTGGTTAAAAATACAGAAATTATAAGTAGAAAACAATGTTGTTGTAGTAGTCATTAGTTTTTAGACTTCTTGACTATTGAATTGCTTTCATATTGAATTAGGAATTTAATTGCTAAAATGTGGCCAAAATACAAGTGCTACAATTACGTCTAGAATTCTGAGTCTCTTTTGAGAGTTCAAAGCATCTCTTTAATTATGTCTTTGTCTGCTCAGCTGTTCTTTTTGTTGAAAGAAATAAAAAATAGCTAGTTGTGTGTAATAGACAACATGAGTTTTTATTCAGTAGTATACAGATTTGAAAGAAGCCTTTGAATCTGCCATATAGAAACAAGAATTTCCAAGCGGCTAAATTCAGCCACAGTTAAAAGACTTGTTTACTGTTACTCTTATTATTCTAATTAACAATAGAAAGAAATGGACAAAAGAAGTTGCTTTCCATTCCATTTAACGTAACTGAGGAACAATAATGGTCATAACTTTATATGCTACACTTTCTAAGCTTGATTGCTCTAGTTACTACTAATGTAAAGACCACCAAAGCCGCTCCCTCGTTGGGCCAATCAAGAAGAATTCTTGTGACTTTTGCTTCCATTGCAATCCTTTCCAGCCAGCATAAACCACTACAACTTCTTCTTAGCAAAAGACTAGCATAAAGCTAGAGCTAGCGGCACTAAAAAGAAATCATGCCTACTTTGATTCATTGCAAGCCTGTCCTCTCCAGCCACCATAAATCAGTGCAATTTCTTCTTAGCACCGCCAGCTCTAGCTATACCAGCTCTAGCTGAGGAAGCTAAGAAGAAATCTTAGTGGTTTATGCTGGCTGGAAAGGAAAGGATTGCAATGGAAGCAAAAGTGACATGATTTCTTCTTCTTGATTATGCCATATGACCCAGTGAGGGAGCGGCCTTCTCTACCCTGACTTCTTCAGCTTGTCAAAAGGTAAGTAAGTGAATGGATATGAGGAGTGGGGATGGGGAGAAGTGCATGTATGTTGGCAAAACAGGCCCAATGCCTATGAGGACCTGGCCAGGCAGGATGGGAGGATAATAGGTGGGTGGATCGCAGTGTCTCTGCTGTCGGTTATAAGGGGGAATGACCGCAGGAGTGAAGGGGCTGCAGAGTTTATAAGTTTGAAACAGATTCATATTTAGTTTTTGGGGTTAGCATTGTAACTTTGAACATTCATTAAATAGCCTGTCAAACCTCAAGGATTAATTGTATTTCCTGTTGTGATGTCACAAATTTTATTCAGTACAATTCTTAACTACAGTTTTATTTGGGACAGGAAATGAGAAATTTATATAAGGAAATCAACAATACGGTATAATTTGTTACCAAATATCTAGATTAGGTTTCTAGCTCAGCAAAGACTTGATAATCCTGTGCTGACTAATTCCTTTTGGTCTGAGGAACTTTACAATAATTAGAATTACTAGCATTGTCGAGTATCTGTGGAATGTCTTTAGATGCTGTGTAATATGAGATGTCCACAAGCTTTCTGGAGAGTTCTAAACAATGAAGCCTATCAGGTCCCAATTAGAATACCATTTGTAAAGAACTCTTTAAAGCTGGTCATATGTACAATGTACAACATGATATACTAAATATTTCCTGTGTGACTGAGAGCAATAAAGAGAATTTCTTTTAAACACAGTCCTCAACTTACAACCACAATAGACTGAAATTTCAGTCCTAAGTCATTGTAGTTTTCAGTAAAGGCACCACGTGACCAGTCTCGGTTTTACAACAATCATGCAGTAAGTCACCATAGTCACATACCCAACCATAACCAATCACATAGCCAACCATGTGATTCTTAAGTGAATCCAACATATCCAATGGACGAGAAACCAGCACAAAAAATGTTGTGAATGTGAATTCATTAAAAAGTGCCTGAAATGCAATTATGGAGTGGGAGGGAATATAGCAATTTTAATTTTGATTATGGGTGGTAAGTAGTTTTTTAATAGTTTGTCATAACTTTGAACAGTCATAAAGCACTGGTCATCAACTGAGGACTACATATTGTTTCTGATGTATATATCAGTTTTTTATTTGTTTGATTTTGTTTTGGGTTTTATGTTGTCTGCCTTGGGAACTATTCTTTTACAACTTTCAAAAACCTGTTACAAGAAATTTGCAGAGCATTTTGACATATAGTTTGCCACCAGGACGCTTGTGGTGGTTTGCCCTGTCATTTTTTGTCTTGCCTCTTTCCCATCATGGCTACTTTAAATTAGCATAAAGGGATTAACTGATGGATTCAAGATTGGGGAAAAGCTTCTTTGCATTAGGACATGCTCCTGGTTGCCCTTAAAGAGGTCACAATTTAACCCCACCAGGAAAAGGCTTTCTTGGATCTGGGTGATTATAATTGTCATGTAGGATTGAATACATGGGCAAGTATTTCTCCATTTATTGTAAAGAGCTTTGGGAAATTTAAAATGAATAATATATAGGAAGCCCTCAAATTATAACCACAACTGAGCCCAAAATTTCCATTGCTAAGTAAGACAGGTGAGTTTTGTCACATTTTATGCAGTTGTTAAATGAATCACTGCAGTAGTTCAGTTAGTAAAACTGTTATTAAGTGAATCTGGCTTTCTCCCTGTCTTTGAAAAAGGTGATCCCATGACTCTGGGACACTGGCCGTCACAAATACATGCCAGTTGTCCAGGGTCCAAATTTTGATCACATGACAATTTTGATCACATGAGGACGCTGCAATGGTCATAAGGTGTGAAAAACAATCATAATCACTTTTCATCAGTGCCATTGAAACTTTAAATGATCACTAAATGAATGGTTGAAAGTCAAGAACCACCTGTATAAACATTTTTCATAAATATTTAATTTGCATACACTATATATGGCATGTGTACAAAGATGTATTTTTTTGGACGAGTCATAAGCTGGTAGACTGACTATGGCAGGAGATAAAGTAAGAAGTACACTCTTCGCTCTGTTTTGAAAAATAATAGATAGATTGGATTGTTTTTCCTTATAAATGAATGTCCAAAGTGAAGAAAATTCAGAAATGTAGTCCAGAAGCAAAGTATGCATGCAAATAAAAATTTTATGTTCACTGTTTTAGAGAAGATCTATCCATGACAAGTCAGTACTGTAAACTCCAATTTATTATATGGACTGCTGAAGCTAACACAGTAACAGTAAACAGTAACCTCAGGGCAAATTCTTTTGTGTTTTTTAAAGTTAGTAGCTTCCCAGTATAATCAAAGAAAGACAGGAAGTCGAAATAAAGACAATCTTAGTGGGACAAAACAATTCTTCCAATCTGTTTGTCACCTCACTCATGCATGAGCAAATGTATACAAAATTATTTTAATGACCAATTTACTAAAACTAATAATACATTTTAAATAATTAAATTTGCGTGTTAATACAGGTCAAAAACTCCTATCAACATAGGTTTCACTGGGCATCATATTGTACAATTAAATTAAAAATTTAAACACTACCAGGTCTATACATATTCATATTTTGAAAATTTGACATTTTTTCAAAATTTAAGTTTTTCAAACAATTTTTGTAACAGATTTTTTTCAAGCAACTCAGATCTTTAAAACTCAAATATTTTGAACATAAAATCAGACTCAGTTCTTTTGTACATAATTTAAGTATGTAAGTCCTTGCAAAGCAATCCTTCTTACTAAAATTGAATAAAGGGGATTATCGTTGGTCTGTTGTTATATTGGACTTCGGCGTTGAGAATCTGATATGAAATCATGTTGCAGGGATCCAACTTGAACCATTAAGCTGTTATTTAGATATCCCCAGTCATAGGATTCAGGAGAGAAGCTAAAAGATAAAAACAATGGACTTTGTAAAAAAAAAAAGTGAAAGTTTATCAGTGTTTCAAGTTATGCAATTTTATAAAGCTCTTCAGATGCATTTTACCAGTCATATTCTGACTGGACCTATTTGCTTCACTCCTGTTCCTGGAATAAATTCTAAGTGCATCTGACTAGACATTTGCTTGGCCTAAATTTTATACATAGCTGTTAATCCGGGACATGAAAAAGTTCACTTTTTATTTTTTTATTTATACAAAAGTAATTTTGATTAACAAAGAAGGAATAGTACCAAAGATATTTTGCTTAGTGATGATGTATGTTTGCAACATTCATAACCTGTTAGGTTGATTGTCTTTTCAGTTCTTTGTGTAGATTGGTTCATTGATGAAGTAATTCCTTTTCTTCTAAATTGTATGATTTATTGATAGAAAGTGTAAATCCCCCCAAGATTTTTCTGTGGCATATACAAACAAGGTTAAACTTATATAAACCTAAAGAAAGTATACTGTGCGGCATATAATCTGCTATGGTAATTGATTGCAGAGATATGCATAAAAGATATGCATAATTATAGTAAACAAATTATCAGTCTGTGTCACAAGTCTGTTTACCTGTGTAATTGATTAGTCCACTTTTAATGGGATTTTTTTAAAGAATGTGGTTATCCGTTTCACCAATTGTTCTAGTCAAAACACTACCTGCATACTTTTTTTGCATTTTTCTAGGACCTGAAGCCCTTTGTAAAGTTATGCCATTCTTTTGTAAGGTCTATACACATGTTTGTCCTACCTGCCATATATGCTATGTGGTGATATGCTCCATGCCAAATCATCATCACTGTCATATCTGCGAGGATTGTCAAAGAAATAAGTCCTTGGGTTAAAAGCATGAGTTGGTACTATTCCTGGATTCGTCTGGAGAAAAAAGAAAAGTTATTTATAATTGAAGCTATTTGTTGTTGTAGAAATCTGTTCTTTGGTTTCTTTTTAAAAATAAAAATGTAAATGCGTAGAATCATATATTAGAAGGGTACATTTAGATCATCAAGTTTAACCCCTAGTCAGTAAAAAAATCCAAAGTGAAGTATCTTGACAGATGGTTGTTGTTTTCCCATGAATTAGCCAGTTTCGGGGTCCATGATCTCTCTGGGTTACTGGTCCTACTGTTGCTCTTATGGTTAGCCCCCAATATTCAGTTGAATTCTGCCTTTCTGTAACTTAAACCCTTTTTTTTATTCTTTAAGAAAGTAAAAGCCTTGACCTTCTAATGTGACATTTTTAAAGATGTTGCAATAAAACTGTCATATCACCATTTAGTTTTTTCAATGCTAAACATACCCAACTCCTTCAATCTCTCTTCCTAGAACTTCATTTCTAGTTATTTGTGTATCCTGCTTGCCTTATCTACACCTGGTTGTAATTTTTTCTGTATCTTTTTTAAAGTTTGTACCTAGGCTTGATACAGAAACTTGAAGTCAGGTTTTGCCAAGAATAATACAGTACAACCATTAATTCCCATGACTTGGGGGTTACACTTCTTTAACCCCCAAGTCATGGGAAGTATAAATTCAGAAGTATAATTACATTTTCCTTTTTTTGTACGAATCTCATACAGCTGCTCTGCAATCAATTATTTTTCCAAGATCTTTTTCACAAGTAGTATTTATAGTCTGTGCATCTAATGGTTGTTTCATAAGTGATGATCTTTCTACTTGCCTTCTGTTATATTTTACTGTTTTTTTCAGCCTACAAACTATCAAAATAATTTGAATGATAATCTGGTCTTCTGGTATATTAGCTATCCTCTGGATATGTGTTTTATCAGAAGATTTAATATGTATACCATTTGCTTCGAACAAGCGATTATTTTAATAAATGAAGATTAGAGGACCCAGGACTGGTTCTTGTGGCATTCCTTTTGATAACTGTCAGCAGTATGATAAACTCTTGAGTATATATACTCTGAATATAATTTTCACACCAGGCCACTTATTGTCATGCCATACACCCGATACATCCCAGCATGACATGTGGGACTTTATCAAATATTTGGCTAATGTTAAGATAGGTCAACAATCTTATAGAAGTTATATAGTCAACAGCAAGATCAGATTGGTCTGGCAAGACTCTTGACAAATCTGTGTTTATTTCTGATAACTATCACATTGTTCTAAGATAGTAACAGATAATCCCTTTAACATTTGCTCTAGAGTTCTCCTAGTATCAGTGTCAGACTGACTAGTCTATAGTTTGAATTTTTTTTTCAAGGCAAAAGGAGGATAAGGAACTCTTGCTATTCTGAGAGTACTTTTTAAGATCCAGCAGGATTTTTAAAGTTATCTCTAAACAGCTACAAGTAACAAAATGTTTTAGGGGTCCTGTACATTATGCTTTACATATAAACGATCAATTATCCTTCCTTTACTAGAAGATATTTTATGTTTGGAAGGAGCCTTTCCAATTTTTTTCTAGTAATTCAACTACTTTGACTGTTCAATTTCTCAAATAAAAATTTCTACCAATCAGTTTGAGGAATGGTCTGATTTACATTAAATTTACATCAAAATAATCAGCCACTTCCTCTTTTTCACAGATATCCAGATATTTTAGTTTTTCATTTCATTTAGATCTATCAATCACCTGCTATTAGACTCCTGATGTTACAATTGAATATATAACTTCAAATAAAAATCTGATTAGATCATACATAATATCAGTGAAATCCTTTATCTGCCGCATATACAAAATTATATATAACGTATATTTTCAGTGGCATTCTGGTATGTTGGTTAGTTTAAGATTATCTTAATTTGTTTTTAGATAAAACTCTGATTCAATGTATATTTAGCTCTCTTTAGAATGTGTTACTAGTGGTGAGGTTTATGTTATTTGCAGATGAAACATTGACAGATTTATGGGGATGGCAAAACAGAAATAATGGGGAAAAACCTCTGTGAAAATTGTTTCCACTGCAAAGTTATATTGATAGAAATAAAACATTAGCCTTCATCTTCTATTAATTTTATAACTAATTGAATTAACTATTTTTCCTTTCCCATATAAACTTTTGTTTATGCAGATAAGAATTGCTTTAAACTTTAAGCCTTCTGGTGGCTTATTGCCAGAATATGTAATATTGATAACTTAAGAAAACTTAAGAGAAGAATTTTCTGTTGACAGTTGGTTTTTTTACTACCAGAAAACATGGCATGTTGAGATTGCACAGATATCTCCATATATTTATATGTACACTCCTAATGTTTTGTTTTTGAGAAATGGTACAAACAATATTGTGCAACAGACACTGTACAAATAATATAAGATAGATAGTTGCTAGGGAGCAAGTTCCCCAAGTAATCAAGGAAAATGAACAAAAATTAGGAGTGGGATTGAACTGAAGAAAAATACAAGGGAGAAATGTCAAAGAAGTTATGAATTACCATGTCCTCAATTATGAGAAGTGAAAGAAACATTTTTTTACAGCTGCTAATTATAAAGAGTTTGCCTTCGGAATTGCTGATTATTAATTGTAGATGATTGAGTAATGCTTCTTGCTGAGTAAGCAGAAGCAGATGAAAGGAATGGAAAACTAATGAATATAAATTCAATGAATACAAAGGCTGATGAATATGAATGAATGAGCAAATGGAAAATAGGAATTTTACAGAAGGGCTGTAAAAGAATTTTATCTCCAAAAACCTCTTACAGTCCTTGTAACTGAAGTTGAAAATGGACAGAGTTTATCACAGTTTACCAGCAATGCTTCCATTAAGTTTGTATCCTTGGCACAAAATAAAGCATGCATATGCAACAAATGCAACTACACTACAATGCTAAGAAAAAAAGAAGTAGAGGATTAGAACAGTGAGTGGCTGTATTCCAACTCAGAAAAGATCAAACTTTTCTCGGATCAATCAAATGAGGCAGTAAAACAAGAAATGGACAGGGTGGGGGTGGATGTTAAAAGCAAAGGAATGGAGGGGACCTTACTCTGTAGAAAACACTGATGAACCAGAAGCAAGATGTTCTGTGCTGATAGAATTTAAGAAGAGCTTTAAGACCATCAAGAATGCTCTTACAGTGGGAGACCATGATGAACAATATATGAGAGATAGGAGCACTTCAGAGCAGAACAAATGGAATTGATACCTGCAAATGGATAAAGAATATTGTAATTGTTTGTGATTAGCTATGACAAAGAACCAAAGGTAATGGGCACTAGATGGATAGGATGTCTTTTAAAATGTATTATTTTAGAGTTATAGAATCAAAGGATTGGAAAGGATCTTGGAAGCCTTCTAGTCAAATCCCCAAATCTTCCAGAAGCACAGATTAGGAATGTAATGCCAAAATACATCATACAGGAACAAAAGATGCTGTTATGAGGCTACATCTTTTTTCCTCTCTTGCTACAATAAATCTTGATATATTGTATTATTTCAATATAATAACTTTTCTATAATATACTTAAATATTATTGACATTCTATTCTTTAGATAAGAATAATGAAAATAGAGAAGAAAAGAAGGTCTTCAGTCAATATTAATTACAATTTAGGATATCTACATTATGATTTTATATAAAGTTGAATAAAACATTTTAAAAAATCAGTGACTTGCAGCACACTATTTCTTAAAAGGTTTTGATCTTAAATTAGTTATTTAATATTAAAGTCTTACTGTAAATGGAGCAAATTTTGCAAGAATTAAACTACCAATACAGGTAGTCCTTATAACAGTTCATTTACAACTGTTCAAAGTTACAACAGCACTGAAAAAAATGATTGATGATCATTTTCATACTGATTGATGACCATTGCAGCATCCCCATAGTCGTATGATCAAAATTCAGATGCTTGACAACTGACATATATATATGATGGTTGCAGTGTCTTTAGGCATGTGATCATCTTTTGTGACCTGATAAGCAAAGTCAAGGGAGAAGCCAGATTTACTTAACAACCATCTTACTAAATTAATAACTGCAGTGATACACTTAAGAACTGTGGCAAGAAAGGTCAAATAATAGGGCAAAACTCACTTAACAACTGTCTCATTTCGCAACAGAAATTTTGGGCTGAATTGTCATAAGTCGAGGACTATTTGTAATTAGAAAAAGAGAAAAAAGAAAAAAATAATAATCAAAAGCTGAGTGAAAGTTTAAAAATTACACACACCCAAACACAAATCAGAGACAAATCACCAAGAAAGATATACAATACAATAGCAGAGTTGGAAGAGACCTTGGAGGTCTTCTAGTCCAACCCCCTGCCTAGACAGGAAACCCTATACCATTTTAGACAAATGGTTATCCAACATCTTCTTAAAGATTTCCAGTGTTGGGGCATTCACAACTTCTGAAGGCAAGCTGTTCCACTGATTACTTGTTCTAACTGTCAGGAAATTTCTCCTCAGTTCTAAGTTGCTTCTCTCCTTGATTAGTTTCCACCCATTGCTTCTTGTTCTGCCTTCAGTGCCTTGGAGAATAGTTTGACTCCCTCTTCTTTGTGGCAATCCCTGAGATATTGGAACAGTGCTATCATATCTCCCCTAGTCTTTCTTTTCATTAAACTATACATACCCAGTTCCTGTTCTTTATATGTTTTAGTTTCCAGTCCCCTAATCATCTTTGTTACTCCTCTCTGCACTCTTTCTAGAGTCTCCACATCTTTTCTACATCGTGGTGACCAAAACTGAATGCAGTATTCCAAGTGTGGCCTTACCAAGGCATTATAAAGTGGTATTAACACTTCACGTGATCTTGATTCTATCCTCTGTTTATGTAGCCTAGAACTGTACTGGCTTTTTGGCAGCTGCTGCACACTGCTGGCTCATATTTAAATGGTTGTCCACTAGGACTCCAAGATATATGTTGCCAAAATTTTAGAGTTGGCATTTGAAAAGGTAAAACTTAGCGTAAACTGATGTTAGCGATAAATACTAACACTCCTACCCCCTCACACACACAAGCTTGTTCAGATATATTCATAATAAGAGAAGAAGAAATAGTATATCAGCTGCTTTTTGAAGATGGCAAATGGTAACAACCCTCCCCCCAAAGAATTATTCTATTCCCTTTTTAGGTCATTTTTCTCTGAGAAGAGCATGTAAGCTTCCTTAGGCAATTGTATGAAAGAACAGGATTCTAGCTTGAGCTTGATAGTAACATTGGCAGGTAGGAAATACTTATTTCACAGGGTGGGAGTGATGCAATAAATAAACATCTGAGACTATTTACTAAGGTGTCATGACCACAATGATATTTTAAAAGCAAATTAAAAAATGTTCACTTAGGTTTTGCAACAGTTAATTTAGTCATTTCCTTTAAAATAAGTAAACATTAAGACACATATGTAACTTACTAGGTCTTTTGTAGGATTTCGAACACGGAAGAAAAACACCACCAAGGAAGTGGGGAGAAGTTCCCACACAAACAAGATTATTCCAAATACTATATAGCCAGCATCACCCAACTGGCATTTCAGATCTGCCTGTTACAAAATTAAAGGGAAAACTGTTTAAAATAGTCAAGTATTAAATATTTGTAAGCAGATAGTGAGATAAAACTTTATCTGGCAAGCAATTTTCTAAGATTTTTGCAGCTTCCAAATCTAGATATTTTCCAAATTTTCTCAGCCTAAATAAACAAATATGCATCTATCTGTCCTATCAATACTTATTGCTGAGCACATTCTCCAAAGTTGGTAGAGACAGCGGTCATGCATGGGTTAACTCAATCATTAACCAATAGAACTGAGTCTACCAAAGTGATGTCATCGCCTCTGAGGAGCATGCTCCCGCTTTTTAGACTCAGTTTGATTGGAACTGGCTGTGCTCATTGCTTTCTCCTCAACTATTCTTTTAAAAAAAATGGATTTAGTCAAATTTTATTGGATTTATCAAAATTACTAAGCAAATTGGTCCTAAATTGTCTCTCTGGTCTGGGTCAGAACATTTCAATTAGTGAATACTTACTAATGCATTGTATCAATACTACAATCTGTATTAGAAAGAGATATATCTAAGGAGGATACATTCTGAAAACATAGCTTCAAAGTGTTAAACTGTAGCCTGAATCAATCATGGATAAATTGATTTAATCCAGAATCAGTCAGATTGATTTACACATAGGTAATCTACATATGAATCACTTGAAAGCATGCCACATTTAAATACATTTTAAAATACATAACAGGATTAACTCTTCCTGTTACACAATCCCCTTTTTTCAAAATTGTTAATCCAGAATAGGAAAGGTTCCCATTGGCTTATCTGATATATTGTAAACTTTTCATCACAAAGCTAAACCAAATGAATGGAAACCAATTTCGTTTTATTTAAGTACAATGACAATAAATATTATACTTAAAAAAGAAATTTAAAACTCCCCTTAGCTAAAGTATTACTGGTATACAATACGCCATTAAAATTATAGAAAACCTAACATTTCAACACCACCCATTATGATTTTTTCAAAGTAAATCTTTTTTTGCAAAGGGCAAAGTGGCTTATGGTTTCCCTGGTTTTAACATACTCTAGATTATGATTGTTCAGTCACATATAAACATTTCCTTCAATCCTCCACTGAAGATTCCATTCTCATTTTTATAAAAATGATGCCAGTAGTCTTGTAATCTTTTTTTTTCTTGACATACTGTATATAGTTAAAAGATCTTAAACTGGAAATTGCAATGATGTGGGAACGGGGAGGAAGGATTTTTACTTTTATATCATTAAGTATAAGTATCTAAATGAACACTGTATTGTTAGAAGAAATTGCTACACAGTACTTGCCTGATCAGATACATTGTACCAATCATAATCAAAAGAGTTCATTGCCTTATTTTGAGAAAATGATAAAATAACCAGGTTGTAACAGGCTCTTGAGGTATACAATAGTATAACAGTTACTCCTATTGATGTTAACTGGCATACTGATGATCCCTAGAGAAAATATTAAAACACAGATATTAAAACACAATTGTTACTGATCACGAAATGTTCAAGGTTCTAGTTTGAGAGACAATGTGTAGTCAAATCTCAAGTAATTTTGGACCATACTAAACCTTGTGCTTTGTAATTCTGCTGGAATCTAAAAAGTGCTGATACCTTACAATCTTTTTTGGTGGTGCAGGGTAGAAGGAAAAAAACAAGGAAACATTGCTATTTAATGTTCCACACTTGAAAAAATATATCACATCATAGTGGAAAAAAGAAGTTAACATAATTCAGAAAAAAGTTTTAAGATCTGCAAATAATTCAGTCTGTTTTTTCTTGAGCAGGAGGATATATATGCTGATATTAACCAGCTGAGCAGGAATTATACATTATGCATATCTGTTGAACACCTGGAAAATGTTCAGCATCTTTTTTAAATGTAATTTATAAAATAGAACAAATGCAAGGATTATTTTGTTACAAATCATTGCACTGTCCAGCAAGTAATTATAACAGTTGCAAAATTGTGTTCATAAAACAGTTGCAGTCGCATTAGGACTACCAATTGGGCATAAATTAGAGCATTTCTAATAACAGAATACTACCGTATGAAAGATAGGAAGATAATTTAATTAAAGGGAAGTTTCCTTAATCAAAGACAATTAGCCCCTATAATATCATCCCTGTAGAGAAAAACAACAAAAACCCTCTAAAATAGAAGGAACCAAGATTTCTTTGAAAAAAAGACACTTTTTTCTCTATCTTTATAGAACCTTTTGGAAAGAATAAAATCTCAAGGAATAAACAATAGCACTCTCAGTGTTGAAAGAGAAAGAGCCTGTCTTCGTTCCAAGTAAGAATATAAGCAGTCTCCTTAATCGGTTCTAAAGCCTCTTTTGTCCACTTATTCCTTCATTAAATCTTCAGTGATGGAAATGAGAAAGATAATACAGTCTTTGGTTAGCTGCTGAGAAGTGACAGATGGAAGTTCCTTATTGTTCCCAATCTTAGACTATGGTCCTTCAGTCATCTGATTGGATAGGATGTTGAAAATGCCAGATCATGGCATCTAAAATACCAGTATACGTTGTTCAGTGACAAAATTGCTGAAAGGTTGAGACATACGCCCATCTCATAAAATCTCTGCATTCTAGATTTGGGGCACTCGGAATGTTTAAAACATTTTTAACATGAAACTTTTTTGTATCTTTTGCTTCCACCAACTTTAAAAGTTCATTGACTTCTGAGCTAGGTCTTCAGAATGATTTAATATTCTTTTTATTTTGGCAACTTTCATTAAATTGCATTGGTTTATTATGCTAGACAAATTGGTGATTTCTTAAAAAGCAAATACTATGCAAATTGGTGTGAAAATTGCAGTTTGTCAATATTGGACAAAGTGAACTTTATAATTCAAAGGATACATTTCCTGACTACTATTCATGTTTATATGTTGTTTCAGAACAATCTAAGCAGAACATATTCTCAAGAAAGTATCCACAGGACAAAAAACTGCTCTTTCAGATGTATTTTTTTCTCAATACAGGTAGTCCTCAATTTAACAACAATTCATTTAGTAACCATTTAGTTACAATGGCACTGATAGTGACTTATGACCATTTTTCACAGTTAAGACCTTTGCAGCATTCCAATGATCATATGATCAAAATTTAAATGCTTGACAATTGGTTCATACTTAAGACTGTTACTGTGTCCCAAGGTCATGTGATCACTTTTTGTGACCAGACAAGCAAAGTCAATGGGGAAGCCAGATTCGCTTTACAACTATGCTACTAGCTTAACAACTGCAGTGATTCATTTAACTGTGGCAAGAAAGTTCATAAAATGGGGCAAAATTCACTTAACAAATGTCTCTCTTAACAAGAGCGGTGTTGGGCTCCATTGTGGTTGTAAGTTGAAGATGTTTAAGTTTGCTTCTGGAGATTTGGAGAGAACAAAGTGTGGTCCTGGATATACCTATACCAATCTGGTTTTGGAGAAAACTATAATAAAAATGCTATTTGATACCCAACTGAACAAAATAATTCTGATATTTTACAATAAACTGAAATTTAGGTCAGAATATCTCATCACCTAACAACAACTAAGTTTGCTTTTTCCTTAGATCTGGATAATAGAATAAGACTATTGCCAATGAAGCCCTTCTTTTGTTAAAGTTTTTAAAAGGGTTTATTTTTACTTAGGACATTTAGAGGTTTTCAGAGTTGTTTAAATGGAATGTAATAATTTTAGCTGATTGGGTAAAACCTGTAATTGGTTGCTTTTAGACTGATATGTGGATGTGGATGTCATCAAGTTAGTCGGGGGCCCTGGCAAATACATAGACAAGTATGTAGGTTTTTTAAAAAAAATGTTTTCAGAGGTGGCTTGCTATGGCCTTTAAACTGATTACAAACATCAATTTTACAACTTTATAAAAAAATAAAATAAACTATCAATTGGATTCACCCCCACTAATCTTGATTAGACACTGAAGAAAAATCCTTCCATTCATGAACAAGATACCATTCACTTATCTGTATTGGAATGATTTCCCCGTAATAAACAAAAATACATACAAAACACAAAAAAACTAAGAGGTACTTTACCTTGGATTCCAAGTAAATATTTGCTAAGGACATTTTGGAAATCTTGTAGAGACAAATGGAGAGTGAGATGGCACAGAGTACAAAAAGAGTGTCATTTATAGCAACCCTGACCAATACAATTATCCTCCTTTCTGAATTTTCTAATTTCACAAGCACAGCACATGTTAAATTCACCAGCAGGAAAAGTAGACTGACCACGAAAGACACCAAGTAGAGGGGTAACCTAAGCAAGAAGAGGGAAAATAGTATTACTTTTACAATTATTATTTTAGCAAATATTAGTAGAATACTAAATCAGTCTTCCCCAAATTGGTATCTTCCAGGTGTGTTGGGATTCCAGGCTGCTTAAAAAAGGCTTTGTGTTGCTCAGTTTTTCCAGAAGTGCGTAATATGCTCTCTATGATAAAATAATTTTAGAGTCTTGATTCTGTAACCCAAATTTCCTATCACTGAATTTTCAGGAATACATTGGACTGCATCTTGACATTTCTAAAGCGACAAATCATTGTAGCTTGCACAAACCAAGTCTGTAGCTTAACTAAATCTTAATTCAATTTTCTCAGAAAATTATTACAAATTAAATATAATTGTAATTTATTAAAAGTAATTAAGCTTTCTTAGTCATGGTGCCTATCATGGAACAGCCTCTTCCCCCCAACCTTCCACCCCCAGGTCTGGAAGGCCCAAACCCTCTTAATTTTCCTGAAGGCAGTGAATACCTGACTCTCCCTGCAGGAGTTGACTAGGATGGTAATGAGCCCAATATAATTGTAAGCTTCTTATGGTGCCCAGCTATTGTATTTTGTCTATTTTTAACTTGGTTTGTATTTGTGTTTTGAGGTCTTATTATGTATTTTAGAGTTATTGTTATTAGCTGCCCAGAGTTATGCATATACAGCAAATAGGTAGCTTTGTAAATTCTCTAAATAAATTAATAAAAATAATTGTTATTTTTCAAAAATACATGGACATGTTTTTTATTCCTAGAAATAAAATAAAACATGTCCCTATAGTATGCAACTGCTTCCCCCCCCCCTTCATTCATGTTGGAAATATGTTTTTACCTGTATTTAAGTAATTCTGGTGAGTATTTAGATTTAGCTTTGAAAATCACCTGTAAGAAAATGAGACTGTGTTATTAAACATGCAATGCATAGTAGGGCTGGTACTCTCTTGTACTGCGAGTTCATTATATTTCAGATGGATGACATGGCCACATACGTACATAGCAAAACCATTGCAGAGCTCCTGCACACTTGCTTTAAAAATTTGCAAATAGACAATTTTCTATGTGGCAGCAAAATTTTATTCATCAGTGTGTTTACAGGAAATATATATCTTATCCTAGACAAAAAAAAAATCCTGCAGAAGCGAAAGTAGCTTTGTATACAATCAGAGAAACCAAGCAAAAATGAAGACTATGATCATCCATTCAATGTCAGGTTGTTTTGAAAGGAAACAATTTTGTAGTAGTGCTTGTGTGTCACCCCAGGTTCTCCAAACTTTCTGGCTTCGCAGACTGGTGCGGGGAGGGAAGAGAGGGGATGGTTCTGGGCAAGTGATGGGCAAGACAGGGGGGCACATGCTTGACAACTGCTTGCGCAAGGGGGAATGCACATGTGTGAGCGTACTTGCCCACAACTTTGGGCGGCTCAGTTTTCAACACCTCACGGCCCAGTAGTGGACTGTGGCCCTGGGGTTGGGGACTCCTGTTCTAACCTATCTAGTAGTTCTGTGGTGGTCTGATTGCTTATGCTCCAAGATTAAAATAGGAAACACTGTCTCTGATTGAGTTCAAGTTGTAGGGACTGCTTGGATTCAGCCATTTAATTTCTTGGTATTTTTGCCACTTATCTTCCTTTGGAGTGCTCTTCAACTTTCCAGCCCAGCTCACCACCCTGGGATTGCTTGATAATCTCTCAGACCAGGTGCTTGTCCATGCGAAGATCAGAGAAAGGATCAATGGGGCAAATGAGGCTCATGCAGGTCAGAAAAGCACCAATGCTTCCTTTCATGATTGTCATCTACCCTTCCTGACTATTGCCCAGGACTTCCCTATCTTTAGCTTTTTGCTTGTAGATTGCGTTTTTTTTTAATTAGAGGAGATTCTGTTAGTCACAGCAAATGGGTACTCTAACTCAGTTCTTTTTAAACAAAGGAAATATTTCACCCTTCTCTCCGTTAAAAAGAACCCTCAAAGGCATCACAATATTTTTTCAAAGTTGCATTATATAACATAGCAAAAGTAGGAGCAGGGCATATATAAATAGGCCACATATATAACTTTACAAAAGTAAAGTAACATAATTTTATTTATTTTCCATGTTCAATGTATTATCAGAAATTGCAGTTTCCCTTCCATGTATCTTTGTAACACAAGCTTCCTCAAACTGGTCTCACTTCAGATTTGTAGCTTTCAGCTACCAGAAATCTCATTGATGATTGAGGAAGTTTTGGAGTTGAAGTCTACATATTTTGAGACTACTTAGAGCTGTCATGCATTTCAGAAGCAAACAGACAATCTGTTACTCATAATTATTAATCATGCTTAATAACATTCAAAGTGATATATCTTTGGAGAGAAAACACCTTTTCTCAAAATTTTCCTTCAATATCCTTGAATGCTGACATCCCCCCCCCGTTAGTAAAAGAACTAAATAATCCCCCCCCATGAGATCTGCACCTTCATTTCTGGATTTGAAGTCCTGACACTTCCACATGGCCAGGTACTCCAAAGGGAGAGGAGCACATGGATTTGTCAGACTCTACCTCCTCCTTCCCCATACTCACTTTGCTCCTTTCCTTTCCATCTGGTTAACTGAATTTTAACTGAATTTTAATTTTAAATGTAAGGTTCTTATTCTTTTTAATGTTTTACATGGTATTTTAATGGTATGACTATAGTTTATGAGGCCTAGAGTCGCCTCAATGCGATGGGCAGCATAGAAGTATAATAATACACAAAAATAAATAAAATATTTCCAAGTTCACAACTTACTAAGAATCAAACAAAGAGTCACAAATAATCAGTTCTTTTCTTAATATTATATGATAGGTCATATAATCTTTATAATCTTGAGCCAATCTTTACAATCAGTTGGCTTGGCTTAGGGCTGCTTTTATTGCATGTGTGCTCTTCTCAACCCATCTCCATTATACTATTTTCCTGAATATTCCCTTCCCCAGCTGTTTTTAGGATGGTTCTTTGGGGAAATTATAGCTTCTATAGCTATCATGCACAATTGATTGTTGAACACTTCTACCCTGGCAACATTTTCAGAAACAGATGAACCATGATTGTCTTCACTTCTGTTGATGGGTGGCTGAGAATTAGAAGGAAAAATCTCATCCCTGCCCTGTTAACAAACTGAAATGACAGTAATTGGTGCTACAGTTACACTACTATAAGTAGTAAAACATCTGTAATCCTTCAAATAACGTCTCTTCTTCCATTCACAACGCACAAGTTTCATAATGGAGTAGTATTATTCCTTGCCATGTGCTGAAGAAACAGCAATTCTTTTTCCTTTAAATACCACCATCATACATGTATCTCACAAACCTAAGGCACCCCCGCTAGCTTAATTCACCAGAAACTTCAGCCTTGTGGATGTGTTAGCAACTCATCTTACATCTCTCTTCAAAACCACTTGAAAACTGAAGAAATATTCACCAAACATACAGAGGCATTTCTAGATATGGATAAACAAATTTAAAGAGTGGACATTCAAACTAGCCTGTGAATCCTATGGGTGATCTGATTTTCCAGGAATTTCTTTAGTGTCAATTTAGCCTAAGACTGAGTCATAGGAAAAGTCAGTTTGAAATGGGATGTATAGTCATATAGATTTTGGTCTGGCTATGTCTATGATTCTTTGTCCAGGGATAGAGCCTAGCAATGGTAGGAAGGCCACATCATATTGGATTTGATAAACATTCAGTAATCATATTGTCCAATATTTTTTATTATCCTCTAAATCTCCATTTGTTTCTACTAATCTAAAAATGGAGATCAAACTGTAATTAATCTCTCCCAACTTTGCACAGGAAACTCTTCAAAAGCAATATGCTTAAGGATGATGAGAGTTGTAGTCCAGTACAACTAGAGATAATACCATGGAGGGTACTTCTATACAGGCAATCCTTCACTTACAACCACAATTGAGCCCAACATTTCTGTTGTTAAGTGTGAAATTTGTTAAGTGAGCTTTGCCCCATTTTACAACTTTCCTTGCCACCGTTGTTAAGTGAATTGCTGCAGTTTAAGTTAGTAATACGGTTATTAATGAATCTGACTTCCCCATTGACTTTGCTTGTCAGAAAGTTGCAAAAGGGGATCACATGACCTCAGGACACTGCAATTGTTATAATGTATGAATCAGTTGCCAAGCATCCGAATTTTGATCACATGACTGTGGTGATGTGGTCATACGTTTATAACTTTTTTCAGTGCTAGTGTATCTTTGAACAGTCACTAAACAAGCTGATGTAAGTTGAGGACTACCTGTACATTATGATCCAATCTCTATATGCTATAGTCAAGCAAGAACAAAAAAATAACCATGCAGAGTTCTATGCACCCAGCAATGCATATCAATAGGATTCTTAGCCTTGAGATGCCAGGGCATGAATGGCATATATCAGAGTTAAATGAAAGCCCTGATGTATAACACATCCAATTATTATTATTTTTGGCAGCACATATCATGTTCAAATCAGACTTAACTGAACAGTTTTATCTGGATGCTTTAAAGATAAGGCTAAAAACACAGAATAACATTCATGTACAAACATATACGGAATGGAGGGCTTTGATAAAACAGTATTCATTTAAAGGTTGAAACATTCTCAGATTAATCTTGATTGATGGACACATTCATGCAGTTTTCCTGGAAATAATCCAGAAGTGAGTTACCATTGCTTTTTTCCAAGATGTTTTTTTTAATTTCTCAGCCTAGCCTACGGCCCTGATATTCTGTTGATTCTCCTATCCAAGGACAGATAGTCCTTGATTTAGGAGCATAATTGAACCTGGAATTATGGTGATAAGTTATTGCAGTCATAAGTCGAGGCATCATGTGACCAGATATTATTTTTCAACATTTTTTGCAGGGTCATTAAGTGAATGCGGTGCTGGTTAAACAAATCCATTTTCCCCAATGGGTGGGGTTTTTTGCTCAGAAACTGGAAGTAAACATCATAAACTAGCAAAGCAATCGCAGATTCTTCTCACATGACCACAGGACACTGCAAACAGTGGTAAAATTGAGTTGTTTGCCAAGCATCAAAATGCAATCATATGATTTGCATAGATGACAGAAAGTATTCTCATCCTTCACTTTCTATTATACAAAAGACAAAAAATGACAAAAGAACAGAGTACAATTCATGCCACAAAATGTGTAATAGATTGGATGACATAAATCCTGATATAGGTGGAAAAACATCTAAGCTAAATTCTAGTCCTAAAGTAGAAAGGATATAGAAGTGAACTGAGCCAATGTTTTGAAAACAGGTTTATGCTTCCTCAGTATTTTGTTGGAGAAGGACTTTATTTATTGAATTTATTTAAAATACAATGCTTCAGAGTAGATCTACATTATATGTAATACACACAGGATTTTTCAATATATTGTCCACTTTGTCAGCCAGTTTTGTCTGTTTGTCTGAAATGGTATAGAATCCCATGCTTGAGCTAGGACTGGAAAACCTCCAAGGCTCCTTCCTTCTATTATTCAGTTAATCTGTTATTATGAGAAAAGAGTAAGATTCAAAAATGATACATATCAGCCTTCCACTACTTTTTTCCTTCAACTTCTTCCTCCTAAGCTCTGCCTATCATGGCTCAAAATCTAAAAATAAGCCCAACTAAGATAAACAGTCATAGAGGCAGAGATTGCAAGAAAGAGTTTAAAGGCAAGAACATATTAAAGCCTTTCTTCTTTCATTCCTTCCATCCCACACTTTCATTACTATTGTCTCAATAGGTTGTAGCACCTTGTCTGGACATAGAGGATAAGCAGATCAGCCCTAGTTAGTATTGGAAGGGAAGACTATCAGGACAGCCCAGAAACTGTAGGCTAGAATGGGAAGTTGAAATGTACTGTAAAAGAATGAGATGGCAAACCATTTCCAATATCATTGCCAAGAAAAGTACATAGATGTGTCCGTAAAGTCACAGGAGTCAATTTTCCATTTTAAACTTGTATAAAGAATTATGGGATTTGAAATCCAACACATCAGGAACACCACATTGGAAAAGTCCATCATAACAGATTGAAAGAAAAACTCAGCCTCTTTTTATGCCAATTAACTATTTGTTAATTATTTTACTTTCTTGGCATAATTTCAGTGACTCTTAAAGTATTTATTCTGTTGTATTAACAAACAGTGTGTAGAGAGGGAATTCTTAGCAGTTTTGCAAGTATTTCCTAAGTTTTATTAACATTTAGTAACTTGTTCACACTAAGCAGGCTGGATTTAAGGCACACTGAAGCACAACCTGTCTTTTTATTTGGATAAAGGTTGCCTCTGGACTGAGAGTGTGTTCCTCGCCTCCCTTTTACACTTGCCCATGCATGTCTGATGTGACAATGTAGGTGTAATAGTTAAAGGGGTAGTCTGTGGCAACAGGCAGATTTACAAGCCAAACTTGTCGCTTGATGTTTATCTGAATCTCTTGACTATAGTAAGCAATCTTAAACATGTTTTCCTTGAATCACAATTTTAAATGTGCTTCTCTGAATCAATTCCCATTATATTCAGTGGGAATTATTTACAGTGAAATAAATATGCAAGAACAGCAGTTTGACTTAGTACTATAGATTTTGGCATTATTCCACCTAAATACTTGTTACTTATTCACTAAACAATAGCAAAACTATTTGTTAATGCAATGTGTGAACCTGGCTATATTCTTTCAGTTTAGCCTCTAAGAAGTAAAATATGCCAAAACTTAATTGGTTGCTGTGTAATGCTTTTGCAAATCCTTGTTTTCAATACAGTAATAATAAAACTTTGTCTCATTTGCATGTAATGAAAGACTGGTATATCTGCGAATATTAAGGCACCTTTAATGAGTGATTCTGGTCCAAGTTCACAATCACAATAAAAATTATAAATCATTATAATATGAAGCACTGAAGCTAAACTTCAATCAACCTACTATTTAACTGAAAAAAACAACATGAAGTCAATGAGACCCCTCCCTAATTCCTATTTTAAAATAATGTTCTGCCTAACTTCTTTAAAATTTCAGTAATGCTTTTTTCTTGCCTGTTTCTATAAAAAAAATTTCAGCAAAGCCTGAAATTTAACGCCAATATTCCTTATTTATTTGAGATATTTCAAACATTAAAAGTGTATAATATGCATTTCTTTCCAAAATTATTTCAATTATTCACACACCACTGCAAAACAGGGTTGCTGCCTCTCTGAGCATGTTGTTAACTGAAGGATCCTTAAGAATAGCTTGAGACTTCCTATCTCCTTGATCCCATTTAAAAATTTTGCACCCACTCCAGTGTTCAAAAAAAAGATTTGCTTTGCATGTAAAATCAGCACTGCTCATGGAACAACAAGAAAATAAAATTAAAGACACCACTACATAATCCACTGTGAACCCCATTTGTGAACCATGTAATTTTTGGTGAGGAGAAAGAGGAAGGAGTTATTCCAGAGTGGATAAAAACAAAGCTTGATGGAAATCTTGCTTCAAAGTTAATGACCAGAAATCTTGGATTTATCCTATTTTTCCTCTCCCTCCTCTTAAGAGCAACTGAGATCTCGATTTCCTGCTGAATTATGCTGCATTGTGAAAGCCTGTAAAATCAGCTGGTCTGACCAATTGGCTGAGTAAGAAGTTTTTTTTGTTGTTGCTACTGTCTCTGTCTACAAATTAGGGCTCCTCCTCCAAATGTCCACTTTGACGAGCCAGAACCCCCATAGCTTCGATAAACGGGGGTTCTAGCTAACATATGACCCCGCCTGACATTATCTAAAGTAAGATATTCGCACAACGCGGACGTGCGATCTGTTGCCGTAGCACCGCGCCAATCCGGCCATCCGAGCGCGGGAACGTCCGTCCGTCCCTTCCCTTACCTGGGTGAAGTAAAGGTTCATAAGCGTCAGGGTGAAAAACTGGAGGCACACCGGGAAGCAATAGAGAAGCCAAAAGGCGAAGGGGCTGAGAGAATTGGCGGCGACAAAGTCCTTGAAATAAAAGGAGAAAAGCACCGTCCGAAGAGAAGCCCAGAGCAGGCATAGAAATAAAAAGACTGTCTGATAGCTAAACCTCTTGTGCCGGTAGTGTAAGACCAGCCAGAGCTGGATGTAAATGAACAGGAAGAGGAGCGAATAAAAGACGGTGTAGGCAATGGTGAGACCCAGCTTCACGTACGGAGGCACAGCCGGGCTCAGAGTAGGCAGGAAGCTGCCGTTCCTCAGCGCGTCCCATTCCAGGGCCTCCATCGGCGCCCGGGATTCGGGCGGGCAGAGCTCAGGCTTAACTTTGCCGGCGGTGGCTCCTGTTGCTGCTGCTACTACTGCCGCCGCCGCCTTTCATCTTCGTCAGGAGAGGAACCGAGCGAACGAAAACAACCCGCACTTCCTCTTTGGCAGCGCACTGGTGGCTGGAAGCACATGATCTCAGGACAGAGGGATTCATTGGCGCGTCCTCCGTCAGCAGTTGGCCGGGAGCGAGCCGCTGTTTGGGACGCCTCCTTCGCTGGCTCTCGGACATGGAAGGGTGCCCCCCCCCCTCCCCTCCGTCTTCGGCCGCTCCCGGGTTTTCAGCACAGCTTTGTTCTTCAGCAAGGGCCTGCTGAGCGAGAGCTTTCAGTGCATTCCAACGCAGTCCAAGATGCCAGACTGTCTTTTAATTTGTCGATCTTATTTACGCATCTCCTTGCATCTTCCTCCTCCTCAGTTGTGTCCCCCCCTCTCCTCTGGATGTTAACTGTTCTGAAGGGGAAAACGGATGACGCGTCTTATACAATACAATACAGTACAATAACAGAGTTGGAAGGGACCTTGGAGGTCTTCTAGTCCAACCCCCTGCCTAGGCAGGAAACAGTGTTTCTCAACCTTGGCAACTTGAAGATGTCCGGACTTCAACTCCCAGAATTCCCCAGCCAGCGAATGTCCGGACATCTTCAAGTTGCCAAGGTTGAGAAACACTGCCCTATACTATTCCAGACAAATGGCTATCCAACATCTTCTTAAAGGCTTCCAGTGTTGGAGCATTCACAACTTCTGAAGGTAAGCTGTTCCACTGATTAATTGTTCTGTCAGAAAATTTATCCTCAATTCTAAGTTGCTTCTCTCCTTGATTAGTTTCCACCCATTGCTTCTTTTTTTTAATAAAAGTTTTTTTTATTTTTTATTTTCAAAACAAACACAACACATAAAATCTTCCTTTTTTACATACTGTAGAAAGTATCAGTTGGTTACAAAAGGCTTTCTTTCGTGCATCTCTTCCACAGTCATCAAGCATAATTCATATTAATTCAAGTATTTTAACTCAGATATTTATACATGTTACCATCATCATACCTCCATTTTCATTTGACTATAGTTGTCTAAACGTCCTTCATCATAAAATATACCAAAATGTAGTACATAACCACATACTGGCATTTCATTTACTATTTCTAAAATCCTCCAATGACACTAAATCCTTATATCCTATTCTAGCTAAACATCCATAATATTTAATAACAAAGTTTTCTATCCTTCTTTCCAAATCACTGTTTACAATTTACATCTCATTTCCTTATATTGTACACATACATACATACATACATACATACATACATACATACATACATACATGAGGGATAATGATTATATATATATATATATATATATATATATATATATATATATATATATATATATATATAATCATTATCCCTCCTTTATTTGACTATATCCTGCATCATATCATTTCCCCCTCTAGTAATCAAGACTTAACTGAATCTAACTTAATTCTTTTTATTATCATTATTAACCTTTATATATAATCCAAAAGGGTTTCTAATCTTCCTTTCATGGGTACCATTCAATATTCATATCCAGTTATTACTTATCATAACACTACTTATTATATACATTATCATTATCAATTATTTATTTAACTATATCTATTATCACTAAATTTCGCTAAGTTTAGCTAGTTTTAAATTATACTCTTCCATCTATCAACCTATATCTGTCCAGTAACAAAAATGTCATATCTTCTGCCATTTGTGGCATCAGTCCTCTAGTCATCTCCTTAATCAGCTTTGTATGGACTCCTCTTAGCAACTCTTTGCTTATAAGATCTAACATGTAATTTCGATGCCCTTCTTCTGTTTCCTTAATCTGCTTATCTTTGATTGTCAGTGGTGTTATCAAAACTATTGCTAATAAGATTTATCTCTTTAAATCCATAAATTATTTTATTTTTTCCTCTTCTGTATCTTCCCATCTGGGGTAGGTTTCCCCTCCATTTAATTCCTCTTTCAGTATTCCACTCTTTTTGTTTTCAGAAACAAACCAATCACCATAAATATCAGCAATTTTAATTTCTTTATCTTCATTTTCCTCTTTGATTTTTTTGATTTTAACTGCCACTTTTTCCATTTGATGAACATCTTCAACTTCTCCGTCATATTTTACTGTTAGATGCACTAAGTAATCCAACTTCTTCTCTATCCTCTCACTTGTATTTGATAATTTCTGTATTTCTGAGAATATCTTTTGCAGATTTAAAACTTCTTTCTGGTGTTGAAATTGCGCCATGATTTCCAGCTGACAAACACTGCTACTCTAGCTTAGAAGGTTTTAGCAGAATTAAGCATCACAATAACATTTCATCTTTCTCTGGTTAAAAATCTACTTCAAAGGAACATCTGTGTCTTTTTCTTCTTCTTATCACTCTCTATAAACAAGCTGTGAGTCCTTGAAGTGCCAAGCCAGGATAATCAGTGAAAAAAGTATTTCATTTCCAATACACAAATGTCTAGCTTCCGAGTAGCAGTGTTACAATGTTACCATTTCTTTCTATATCCTTCCGTTTTGGAGCCGCCCCGACTTCATCAGCCATTTGGCTGGATTTTTTGTCACCGGCTTGAAGAGCTTCTCTTGGATCAATCAGAGACTTTGCAATGTCCCTGTGATCAGCAAGATGTATTCTTCCTGTTCACCATCTCTATGGGACGGCTTAGGTCCGTTTGGACCACTCAGAGGCAAAAGAGAGATCACACGTCGTATCATCGTGACTTCAGCCCCCCCATTGCTTCTTGTTCTGCCCTCAGGTGCTTTGGAGAATAGTTTGACTCCCTCTTCTTTGTGGCAAACCGTGAGATATTGGAACACTGCTATCATGTCTCCCCTAGTCCTTTTTTTCATTAGACATATCCAGTTCCTGCAACCGTTCTTCATATATTTTAGTCTCCAGTCCCATAATCATTTTTATTGCTCTTCTCTACACTCTTTTTAGAGTCTCCACATCTTTTTTAGATCATGGCAACATGTCTTGTTAGTATTGAATTTCCACCTGAGGAAATGCAGAGCCTCAATCGAATAACTTTACAGAATCCTCTTTACTATACTTGGGAGTTTTAGTTAGTTGAAGAAAAGAATGTTTTTCAAATAAAAATAATATGTTGGCATTATAGTTGCACCTATTCTCAGTCTGCTAATCCTTGACTATGGTGTATTTTTAGTTGCTGAATCTGTGGGTCCTGTCAATTTGTCTTCACTAATTGCATTAATTAATTTGTCTGTAACAGATTGGGGGTTGGATGTTGGAGAAGCTTGGAAGACAAAACAATTTTCTATCTTCAATATCCTGTATTAAGTCCAATCAGATCCTCAAGGAGGAATCTGTTCTTTGTCAGAACTGCCAAGGACATCAATGTAGGATTTCACTCCTGTTATAACAAACCTTGGAGGCTATGTTTTATTTGTCAGCTGGATATGTGAGAAATATAGAATAAAAGCCTGCCTATGAGAACCTCCTGAGAACAAAAGTGGTTGTCCTACAACCCCATCAAACTGAGGATGAAATTATACCCCCTTCGGTTTCATGCCTTGCACAGAGAAGTGCTATAGCAGAAGAGATACTGTTTTAAAGATAACAAAATAACTGTAGATCAGAGATTTTTCCAAGCAAATAATGGAAAGAAATACCTAAAACTAGATCCAGGTTATCAGAGATAAAGGTGAGTGTATTAACTTTAAATAGATTAGCAACTCCTCTTTTTATATTATCTACCTTTAGTGATAGAATTTTGTTTCAGTTTAAGAGATCTCCTAAAGGAATCTAGTTTTTATAAATATGTTTTCTTATAAACAAGAAATGAAAAAGGAAAAATAAACTGCTTCATTTTTTAAAAAGTTTAAGAACCAATGGGTGAAAGTTTAGTGGCAGCGGATTAATTAGCATATTTGGGGAAATCCAAAAGTAAGTTTCAAATTGTCCTCCTTACATAGTTTCTGAGATAAAAGATAAGATAGGGATGGTAATGCAATTGTCAGAAAACCTTGAGGAAAATTGGTTTGTTTGTTGGAATTCAACTTATTGCAGTATACTAGGTATGTTTCAAGGGGCATAAAAACAAAAAAAGCTTTACTATTGTATATAAAGCAACAAAATATTCAAATAAATATGTCAGAATAACAAAATAGCAAAGTGTGTCTACAGTTTACAGTGATTGGACAAATAAGGAAAGTCTCACTTTTTTATTGATGCATATGGCCACCCATCTAATGAATGTACAATAAAACTATAAAACAGTAATATATTTTTAAAAAACAATTATTTTCCATAAAAAAATTTAAATCATGTTTAAAGGCTAAGGGAGAACAGCAGATGTCAACAGTAATGGAGCTACCTCAAAACCTGACTGGCCCATGGTTTCTCCAGGCCTGATGGCATAGTCAGATTTTGAGGGACTTCAAAAAATCAGTAGGGATAGAAACTGTCTCACTTCATGCAGGGGGATGATGTTTTATAACAGGGGTGTCAAGCTGGCAGCTTGTGGGCTGGATGGGTCATACACAGCCACTCCCACCCCAGCTCCACGAAGGGAAAAACCCACTAAACATCATGTGACAGCAACATGACACCATGAGTTTGACAACCATGTTCTATAAAGTGGGCATTATGGCAGCAAATGCATTCCTTCTGGGTCCCACTGACTCCCTGTGGTGGAATAAAGTCAGGATTCCCACTCTCTGAGCAGGAGTTGCAAATCCTGGAGGAACTCCCCACATGTTATGCACTAGATTTGTTTAAGACAGGGCAATCCCATTCAGCACCAAAGATGGTAAAGTCCCAGATCTGGAAGGCCCTAAAACCCAAGGTGAGTAAATTTAGTGGCTAATATATTAGAGTGGATCAGGAAGACCCAGATTTAAGTCATCTATTCAACCAGAAAGTCATAGGATGAGCTTGGAACAACCTTTTTGTTCAATCTTTTTCCTTGGGTTGTTCTGTGAATGAGATAGGAATGTGGGATGTATGTTTATAAAAGAAAGGGGATAAAAATATCCACTATAATATGTGACTCGCTTAGTCCAACGGTATATAATATATGCAATAATTGACATCAAAAGACAATGATATGTCAAAATACAAACCACTTCACAAACACATAGGAGAACAAACCTATCAGGACAAGATTCAGAAATCCATCTGCTTCTTACTTTTGGATTTAATATACAATATATTGTATATCTTATGCAATATATTAGCTAGCTTCTTTTCAATTTGGGAACTATATAAATTTGGAGGTGAAATTATAATTACATATGTTCCTGAAGTTAGTGTACACATTAACATCTTTTGAACTATGTTCACATGACATATAATCACAAATTATCCAAACATATTGGGTGATAAGTATAAATATAAATCCTGTGTTGCATAAACCTAGAAAGTTGGATTAATTTAATAAACCGTAGCTAGATTAATCACAGATAAGTTCATCGTGTGAACTCAGCCGTTTCACCTAGAATAAGTTTCAAATAACACCCCAAAATATTTAAGAATGGGAGGTTGACTTCAATTTTTTCAACAGCATGTTTGATGTCAGAAACAGGGCAGTCTGGCTGAGAAGAACCAGCCTCTGAACCTTGTAAGCTGCTGTGTCAAGATGGAAAACCCTAATCACAGAAATTCTACTTATACTTTGCTCTAATGTCATGTATGTATAAGTAGGGCAGCTTAAAAACATTTCTTATTTTATGTGTATGAACGGGGAGTGAAAATTTATCTTCAGAGTTTTCACACATCAAAAATGTGTCAGGATTAAACCTCAGGGCACTACTATCCTACAGTATAAGAACTGTACCAATTTTTAGTGGTTATATTTTCTATTTCCAAAACAATCTTGCTTTTCCTACCTCCGTTGCCTGAACCTGCAGCTCTCTACTGTAGCAGGTTTCGTGAGTTATCTTTTTAGAAAACTACATCATCTTAATGCCTAATTTTTTAGATTCAACAACTTTAAAATGTAGGGATTTCAACTCCCAGAATTCTCCAGCTGGCCTCAGATGAAGTCCACACATCTTAAAGTTGCTGAGATTGAGAACATATGAAACAGGAAAGATACCAAATAATTGGCTAAAGTCAACCTTTGTGACAATCCCCCCAAAAATAAATGCAAAAAAGTGCACCAAATACAGAACAATAAACTTAATGAGGCATGCCCTGAACATATTCCTGAGGAATAATTCACAGAAGAATATACAACAAAATTGAGGATCATAAAAGTATCACACAATTTGGTTTTAGAAACAATCTTGGTACATGAGATACTCTATCCAGCATTCAAGTTGTTGTACAGCATTGTAGAGATGTCAATCACAGTGTTTACATGTGCTTCATTGATTTTGAAAAAGCATTTGATAAAATAAAAAAACAACAAACTATTACAAACCCTGAAACAAGTGGGACTAGATGACAAAGACATACAAATCATAAAAAATCTATATTGGCATCAGGTAGCAAATGTGAGACTAGGCCAAAAATATTCAGAGGAAACAAAAATACGAAGAAGGGTCAGAAAGGGGTATATTCTGTCTCGGCTGTTGTTTAATATCTTCTCTGAGTCAATTTTCAATGAAGCACTGGAAAACATTGATGCTGGCCTCAAAGTAAATGGTGTTCAGATCAACAATTTAAGATATGCTGATGATGGGGGGAGGAGCCAACGTCACGACGACACATCGCACGGAGCCGACAGTCCGGGTTCGTCGATGAAACTTTTGTTTTTGGACGGTCCGGTAGGACCTAAACCGTCCCGAAGAGACGGTGACAGAGAAGCCAAAACCTTGCTGGTCACAGGAACATCGCAAAGTCCCTGTCTGACCCAAGGGTAGTGCTTCCAACTGAGGACAAACAGGCAGCCCCCAGGCTGGCATAGTCGGAGACGTCTCCTGAAGGAAGAGACGAAGCGAAAGCGTTCCATCTGGTAAGGATTTTTTTTCTTTTTTTACTTTTAGAAGATCCGTGTTGAGAAACCTTTTTTCTTAAAAAAAATAATAACAACTAGTCCTCAAAGTAAGAATAAAGCAGCGAATTTGATACTTATTGGACTGTTACTAGAAGATTTCCTGCTCTAGTTATAACGATGTTTTGTGGATTGAAGTAATTGCAACATTTCCTGTCTCCCTGCTTGTAGTCTATGGACTGATCTTTTTTTCTATTTTTTCCTTTTTACTACCCTATTTTTTTTCCTTTGGCTAAATTCAACTTCTTCTCTTACTTCAACAAATTTTTCCTTCTATTGGTTAAAACTACATGAAAGATATTTAAGGGAAAGCAAAAAAATAACAATTGACTAATTATTGAATCTGCCACCTGGAAGCCAAAGTCTGAACTTTGTTTCTGTTTTGGATACAATGTATCCTTTGTTCTGCTTCATTTGGTTTCACTGACCTTGCAATGGAAGGGTTTGGAATTCGCTTATGTTTTTAAAACCTGATAAGACTCAAAAGCACGAAACCTGTTTTGTTAGTGCTTCTGGTAAATATTTTGGCAAGAGAAGGAAAAGATAAGCAAGAATAAAAACCCTCGTATTCTAAAAACTTTGAAAGAACTGGTGTTTAAGATTTAAAATAAATACAGACACATCTCCTAAAATTTTGACAGGCCAGAGTGGCAGATTCCTTTTCCTATTCTTTTTTCTTTATATTCTTTTGCATTTTGAAAAATGGATCATTACTCAGAGGAAGAAAATCTAATAATCCAAAACATCCTGGCTGGACTTCAAAATATTGCAGAAGGACTTAAGAGATTTGACAAGAAATGGGACAGTGTATGGGGTACTACATTTAAAGAGGAGGGGGTTCGAGCCCCAGAGATCAAAGAAGAGAATGGAAACATAGAAAATAAAGATAATATGTCAGATGAACTCATCAATGGACTAAATACGAGTGAAAGTGAAAAGAAGGAAAGCTGGAAAAGTGTTTTTGACAACCTGGAGCCTTTCTTTCAACTTCAAGATGCAGGAGGGAAGAAAAGAGTAGAAAGGATGGAATTAAGAAGACAAATATATCCAGAAACAAGTTTGATAACCAAAGCTAAACCTACGTTAATAACAATTAAAGAGCAACAAAACTACATGAGAGATCCTTTAAGCTATAGAGTGCGGAGAAAAGTGTTAAACTCTGAAAAGATTTTAATAAGAGACATGACACAACTGCTGGCGAGAGAGAAAGGATTATTTCACTACTGGAAAGACACTGGCTGATAATGCCAATTGATGATAAAAATTAGCTAATTTTTGATGATTAATAAGTAGGGATTTTAGTATTTTGTAGGCTCTTATAGATTATCATTGAATGTTTATTTGCTAACATATAATATATCATGATATTAACAATGAAAGGATAACCTTAATTAGGATAAATAACCAGGCCACAAATTGCAACTGAGATTTGGTGAAATGATAAAGCTTATAAATTTGTGTTTCAGATCTTGCTATGAAGCTATAAATAATTTGGATTAAAATAAGAGGTGATGTGACGTAATTAGCAAACAATTGTTTTTCTTTTTTTTCTTCTCTGTCTTTTTCTAATTACAATAATAAAAGGGAATGTTAATACATACCTTGAAGATTATCAACTAGAAATTTTAATTTGAATTAGAAATGGCAAACAATTGTTTTTTTTCTGTATTTTAACTATAAAAATAAAAGGGAAGGTTAACATATACTTTGATGATTATCAACTAGAAATGTCAACATTTCTCCTTTTCTTTTTAGATTGTCTTATATTTTAAATGGTCATTTTGTTAACACATATTAATAGATTGTTGTTCAAAGATTGTTGCTTTTTGCGTCTGTGGAGAGGAGAGAAAAATGTAAATAACCACTAGTTAACTATAATAATAATAAAGATATGTTAGAGAGAGGAAATATTAGATGTCCTACTAATTGACTTCTTCTTTTTCTTAGAATATGTTATAAAGATATAAAGATATGGCAGATTGACAGGATCTGGGGGAAGTGGGGGAAAATGCCAACAAGTGGCTGTGTTTTTGAAATCTTAACTAAATGAAAATTGTGGTATGGTGATAGTAAAATATATAAATTTTTAACATATACAATTTAAACTGAATGGAATATATGTGATTGTGGATAGAACGCACGAAATGTACTTGTGACCAATGGATGTGCTTTCTACAAGATGTAATGAAAGATGATGCTTTTCTTTTTGTGTTTTTTGTATAATAAAACTAATAAAAAAATTTTTTACAAAAAAAAGATATGCTGATGATACAGTGATGCTTGCCACTAAGCATGAAGACCTTCAGTTTGTCATCAACAGTCACAGAAATAACTGAAAAATACGGCTTGAAGCTTAACACCTCAAAAACTAAAATCATGGTCATCAGCAAACAACCTATTAATTTACCACTGATAACTTCAGAAGGAAGTTGAAAGTCTCACGTACCTCAGTTCTAATTTGCATGAAAGCTGGAACATGATCACTGAAGTGAAGAGAAAGATAGAGAAAACTCAAACAGCATTCTTCAAAATGAAAAAGGTCTTCTGCAGTCATGGCATAAGTTTAAGATTGAAAATCAGGCTTGTCGGATGCTACATCTTTTCTATCCTGCTCTACAGAGTGGAAAGTGGAGAGTGGAGAACAGCATGGCTTAAAAACCTAAGGAACTGGTTTGGACAAAACTCAGCAGTCCTTTTTCATGCGGCTGTTGATAAAAATAGAATCACCAACATGGTCGTCAATGTCCGATGACAGATATGGCACAAGAAGAAGAAGTCAAGGCTTCTAATGAGTTTTCTAATCCTTATAAAAGAATTGTCTACCTAAGCAAAACTGGTTCAAAACTCTCAGTCAGATTACTACTGTTCTGTCTCTTAACTGCAAACAGACTTTTGGAAAATTGAGAGTGATTTAATAATAGGAACCAGTAGGTGTCTCTCTAGGGTTTCTTTTTCCTGTACTGGAAAAAGGAGAATGCACTGGGGGAGGAGGATGTTTCACATTTTAGGCATTCATGCAATAATTGACATCATCAAGAGAGGTTTTTTTTTAAAGAAATATGTCCTGTGGAAATCTGCAAATGAATAGCAGTTCCCTCTCCCACCCAAAAAAATTTTAGTCTAAAATTTCTGATTTTGAGCTCATGATGCAGCTGATGCAGCAGAACTCTGAATAGCCTCAATATCTCCGTCTGGTGCAGAAACAGGATGTGTAAAGAGCTTTCAGTTCCTGTGTAACAACATTGAATCTAAATGCTGCCTATTTACCGTATTTTCACGACCATAAGGCGCACTGAATTATAAGGCGCAGTATCAGTTAACGTTAATTTTTCAAACTTTTTTCATATATAAAGCGCACCGGATTATAAGCCGCACGTTTTTTTTTGCAACATTCATCCGCGCGCAACTTTCGCAAACAAATTACTAACGAAATCGCAACATCTGCCACTCCTCGGACTCCGCACTACATGATACAACCCCCCGCACCGTTCGTCCAGTAAGGTCGGGGAGGCGTTGGGCAGAATTGGGAGGGAGATTTTCAAAGAAGCGCACCAAATATCTCCCGCGAACTGAATCGGCTTTAATAAAGCAATTACCTGCTCAGCTTTAGTTCCCTTTGTGAAAGTTAGAATCCGCAGCTTGAACCCGAGAAACTATTAATCCTTCTCCCATTAAGGGCCCTAATCTTGCCTCTCTTCGCAAAGGAGGCGCCCTTGGTTACATCTCGAGCAATCCATGGTCTCTGCGCCGTTGCCCCGGACGGAAATGTCTTCTGCTGAGCATGCTCGGTAGCCTCTGAGGCTTTTGCCCGTATTCTGCCCTTACTCCAGCGAAAAGAAAGGAGCGAAATGCAGAGTCTGTTGAGTCCTTGGGAAGCTTTTCGAACAGGATGATAAGCATTAATATAATCCGACTGCATTTAAATTGCAAAGAACTAAATAAAAGCAGGGCGTGGGTTTTCAGTAAGGATCCTAGTGACGGTTGCACGGCTCTTTTCTATTGTTTTGAAAATTACTTTTGAAGTCTACAATGTTACTTAAATACATTCTTTATTAATTTAAATACATTAAATTAAACACATTAAATTAAATACATTAAACACTAAAAAAATACAGAGAACAATCAGTCACTTTTATTAAACTTTTTAAACTTTTAAAACTTTTTAACTTTTTAACTTTTAAACAGCTTTATTTTATAGTCGGCTCTATTCATCTTCCATGAAACCTTCGAACTCTTCGTCCTCCGTATCGGAGATCATCAATTGGGCGATGGCGGCATCCAGCAAACCCAAATCCGTATGGCCCGTATCTTCATCGTCAGAGTCATCAGTTTTGATACTCTCGATGCCGTCGCTGGTCAGTCCAGGAATGAAGTCGGCCTTCGCGAACCCTCGGATGACAGTTCTGGCGGATACTTTATGCCAGGCATCCACTATCCACTGGCACACAGTGGCATAACTGGCCCGGCGTTGCCTCCCGGTCTTCGTGAAGGAGTGCTCTCCTTCCATCATCCAGTTTTCCCACGTGATTCGCAGTTTCGCCTTGAAGGAACGATTGACACTTATGTCCAGTGGTTGCACTTCTTTGGTCAGACCACCCGGTAGTACAGCAAGCTCCGAGTTGGTCTTTTTCACCAGGGCTTTCACATTTTCTGTTTTGTGGGCACGCATGGAGTCATACACCAACAATGCCGGCGACACATGAAAAAATCCATCCGGTCTCCGAACGTAAACTTCTGATAGCCAATTCTTCATTATCTCCTCATCCATCCAGCCTTTAGGATTCACTTCAACAATTATTCCAGCTGGAAATGTTTCTTTAGGCAACATTTTTCTTTTAAAAACTACCATTGGGGGTAATTTCTGCCCATTTGACAAAACACCGAGAACTACAGTAAACGATACCTTTTCGTTTCCTGTGGTGCGAATTGATACCGTTGATGTTCCGGTTCTCTCTACAGTTCGGTTCACCGGAATATCAAAGGTGAGGGGGACTTCGTCCATGTTGATGATGTGGTCGGCCTGTATATTTTTTTCAGAGATCTTGCTTTTTCAGTAACTCCGGAAGTTGGCCAACTTTTCCTCGTAATCCGCCGGCAACTGCTGAGACACCGTCGTCCTTGTACGGATAGAGAGCTGCCGTCGTTTCATGAAACGGAAGCACCAAGAAGGCCCTCCTTTAAAGTCATTGATATCCATTTCATTTGCCATCGCTTTGGCTTTTAACCGAATGGCGACAGTTGAGATGCTTCTGCCACCTGCTCTTTGTTCCGAAATCCATCGGTCAAGTCTGTCTTCTAGTTGCGGCCACCTTGCTTTATTGCCGCGGAAACTTTTCTTCGTCTTCTTTGCAAGACGTAGGTCATCTTCTTGCTTTCTCCACTTGCGCACCATGGACTCATTAATGTTGAATTCTCTAGCTGCAGATCTATTTCCATGTTCTTTTGCATGGTTGATTGCTTTCAATTTAAAATCTGCCTCATAAGCAAGTCTCCTTTGTGGAGCCATTTCGAAGTCACTTTGGATTTACAGGATTTACAGCGTCTCCCCGTTAACACCCCCCTCAATAACGCCGTATTCGCGCGTACTCGGAAGCAATGAGATAAGAATTTCCCGAATGGAAGGGGAATGTGAAACCTTTTAGGAAGGTGAAGGGTGGAATTCAACTGAAACACTACCGTCTTGCTTGTCCTTATGGCGGGAAAAGGGGGTAAAGGTCATATAGCATAAAATCGGGAGGGACAGACCCGAGGGACGTGTGCGTGCCTGCTCGCGGTCATTCGATTGCGAGCTTCAAGTTTGTTGCTGCGCAATGTGAAACAGAAATTGTTTTGAGATCCCTTCAATACTCAAGGTTCATATAAACGGTAAATTTTCATATTTTTTCCATATATAAAGCGCACCGGGTTATAAGCCGCACTGCCGGTTTTTGATCAAATTTTAGGATTTTCAGTGCGCCTTATGGTTGTGAAAATACGGTAGTTATATCTAGCACATATTTCCAATATCAGAGTAATTCAAATATATGCCATATACTGTCAGCAAAGGAAAGAAATGGGAAGACATTTCAGTAACTCTTATACATTTCTGAATGAATCCAAACACAGTTTTCTTATCCTGTGTTTGGATTCTTCTTATCCTTAATTGGTCTGCTTCCCACAAGTTTCCTAATGTTTGTTGATGTTTCTTTTGGATCTCCTCAAGCTCCCTGGTCTGCATCACTTCATTTATTTTAGATTTTCTAATTAATAAATGGGATGCTGGCTTGACGAAAGAGCAGGCTTTTATTCCACCTTTATTTCCCAGATGGCTTATAAGAAATCTTTTAAACTAAAAATGCTGATTTATTTTCATAAACCATAAAAAGCATGTTGATCCATGCTTCGTGAGGTACGGTTGGAATTTGTCCACTTGCCCAGGAAAATGACAATGCTGCAACATGGAGGAAAATACATTGGTGAAAAGAAAAAGAGGAATAAAGAAAGGTCTTTGCAGTTTGCCTTTTGGTAAATGGGCATTTTGTGACTGGCCTTATTTCCCATGATAAATATTTTGTGAAAACACCTGTGACACTCTCAGAATTCCAAAGGCATCCATTATCCTTGGAATCAGCAGTCACTAACTGGTGGTCTGTGGACCATTGGTGCTCCGTGAGAAAATTTTGGTGGTCTGCAGATAAATTATTTCATTAAGGGGTCCTCAAACTACAGCCTCTGGGCTGGATAAGTACAATTAAAGTTTGTGTTGCTGCAGAGAGTCTCTCCCTTTGGGGTCTTTTTGTGTGGGTCAGAAGTGGGGAGAAATTCCGACTTGGGGTCTGCTTCAGCTTCTTGGTGTGGGGCTTTGGGTGAAGGCTGGAGGGTCTTGTTTCAGTGGGACTGCATCATGGCCTGAAACTGGCTGACCATCTCAGCCCACTGAGCCTCCAGGAGCCGGTAACTGGCTTTGCACTCCCGCAGGTCTTTCCTCTGCTCGGAAAGCCTCTGCTCGTAGTCCTCAGTGAGGTGCTTCTGCTGAGCCTCCTTCTCAGTCAGATCCAATTTGAACCAAGCCAAATGTTTTGCTAACTCTTTCTCATGATGGCTGCTTAGCTCCAAAAAGTGCTTCTTGTTGGGGCCCTAAGGAGCCCAGATGGGCAGGCAAGGAGTGGCTGGGAGGGAAGGGGTGAATGGAGGCTGGTGAGGCACCCCTTGATGTAAGTGACATTGAGTTGGCCACGCCCACCCAGTCGCATGACCCCTTAGCCATGCCTAGCCAGTCATTAGGCAGATCATATTAGTGGTCCAGAGGATTTAAAATTATGAATTTAGGGTCCTTGAGCTCCGAAAGGTTGGTGATCCCTGCTCTGAAGGATCTTCTTTCTCTCAGCTCAGCCTATTTCACTTTTCTGTGCCAGTTTCATTCCTCTATGCTGCCCTATGAAGGATTATAATGGCAGCATATAAATACATATATGCAATTCTAATTCTAATTCTAAGCAAGTTTAGGATGGCATACAATGCATCTAAGTTTGTACTTCAGGACACTACAAACAAACATAATGCAGGTGTGCTTCACCAACCCATCCAAATAGTTTTCACTTAGAGTATCCCAATGTCAAATAAAGCATACTTTGATTTAAGAAAGAAGAAAAGATAGGTATGGGCAAAATGAATGAAAGTAAAGCAATGTAAGAATTATTCACACTTTTATAGAAGTCTGCATCTCTATTCTTGGTGTGTCTATGAACTCCATCTGTGGGGAAGAGGGAACAGACAAAAATATTAAATATCAGTTAATGACTAAAGGGAGACATCATCTGGACATCCTATGTATTATCCCAAATAACCTCATCAATATACATGACTGCCCAAGGAATCAACATGACAACTTTACTGTTAATGTCTATTTTATAACTGTAATGCAAATCAATAACAGTTTCTAGTAGACCTTGGTTGACTTTAAAAGAAAAATAAGCAAAGTGAGACCTGGCTAATACCGTAATTTGATGGAAAACCACAAGGAAATTCCAAGGATGCAGACTGATGAGTTGAAAAAACATTCTTGGAAGAAGATAAAAGTAAATCACTTCCACATTGTTTGTAAGAAAACAGTATGGACATGTAGTCATCAGGAATTCCGTCTGATGAGGGAGTCTTTATGGATCTCTTCCAGACATGAAAAAATAATAAATTGCTCTGACGCACAGAGCCACATTGGTGCAGTGGTTAGAATGCAGTACTGAAGTTAATTCTGCTGACTGCTGGCTGCCAGCAGTTTGACAGTTTCAGTCTCATTGGTTCAAGGTTGACTCAGCCTTTCATCTTCTAAAGTTGGTAAAATGAGGACCCAGATTGTTGGGGGCAATATATTGACTCTGTAAACCACTTATAGAGGGCTGGAAAGCACCGTGAAGGTGTATATAAATCTAAGTGCTATTGCTATTGCTAATTGTATGCCCACCCACCCCCATTCTTACAAATTTTGCCACTTTGTAATTCCAAATATTCAATTGTTTAAAGGCAATTGTAAACTTGTGGAGCAATTATGTTTTGAAACCTTTTTTTTTGTAGATTTGTTCAGCCACAGATATACAGTATAACATGTAAGCACAGATACATGCATGCAATGCTGTTTTCAGATCAGTCCTTCCTCAATAAATTCACTATTTGCACATATCTGTGATCCTAATTTAGGGGAACACTTCGTTTAAAAAGCAGACCACACTCTTAGCAGGAATGTTTCATTACTTTCCAAAATATTATTTTTAATCCAATATTTTGTTCTGTTGACTCCAACAGGAAAAAAAATCACAGTAGTTATGAAGCAAGAAACACAGAGGGTAAACCTGAAGGCATATATGAAGTTTAGTACCAAAAAATACAAGCAAAGAATGACTTGGATTGCAAGCTATTCTGCTGTTGCTCCCCATATCTGACCTATACAGTTAAATTGCATTCAAATGAGCTGAAATACTTTAGTAATATAAGAACAAAAATCTCACAAGTGTGCAACCACTCCCACCTTCTCAATCTATTACTCATGTTTCAATTGCATTGTACTTTAATATGGGTTATCTAAAGCTTCCTCTTTGCTACCCCCCCCCCCCCATGGAAGCTGAAAGATTGGCTTTTTGATAATCTGTTGTGTTGATCAGATAGAGTAAAAAATGCTTCCTTGGAAAAGACTGTTCTAACACATTATTTCTGCTTTTTGAAATCTGTGCACAGGGCTCATACATTATTTAAAAACTTATAATTTGTAAGAGTTTCAGACTTTCACAATTCTAGCTTCTGTAGTTTTCCCACCAATGAACATGAATCTTATAGGAGAACTTAGCTTCAGTCTTGTTTATTGCAAAATCTTGTGTACTTTTTCAGGAGTTGATTGTTCAATAATTGCTTTACAAAGCAAGCCATTGCCTCTGGACAAATGTACACTGTATAATGTACAAAAGAATGTCAAGCCATATTTGGAAAAAACGTGTGGGTGTTTGTTTTGATTTGTAACGTTTAAATAGAATGAGCTGCATTATAGCCAAGAAGACTGAGGTCAAGAAGGATAAATAGTTGTAATTCATGGAATTATAGTCTCATTCCGTAAGTCTGGATAATGTTATATTAAAAGAAATTTTAAAAGTTGGCTACATTTGAGAGTACACAATTTTATGTGTATATGTATTTAATCTATATTAGCATGCAAGCATTTTATTGAAAAGCAAATGATCATTTAATATCTCTGATTGACAAAGATATGATATAATAAAAAATCATTTGCAGTAGTTGTTTTTTAAAGTCTACAGTCTAAATTGAAGGAATAACCTACTGTAGGTTCAGGGATACAGTTGAATACATTATTCCTAGTAAGACTTGTTTGCACAGTTAGATATTAAGTGTTTTGTTCTGAAAAAAAAAATAATTTTAGGATATTATAAGTTTTCCCAATCTAGTGGCTTCCAAAGTTTGGGGTTTCTGTTCTTTAGCTGGTGTTACCCTTGTCTTGTGCTGACAAAAAAACAAAAACAACCCACTACTATCAGGAATGTGGGAGTGTGGATCATTACTTCCTTTCTGGCACTCTAGTACCTTGGGGTTTAATTGCACTGCCTTCATTGTACCGCCTATTTTGCCTCCCCTCCCTGCTGATAGGATCATACTGTCCCTGGGGACAAAAAATGAGCACTCACCTTAAAAGAAGCTATTTCTGGTAGTTGCTTTGAAAGCCATGTCTATCTGCCTCCCCATGCATAGTCACATGTCTGTGAATTACTCTGGAAGGGTGGAGAGTTTCCAATCCCTGATAAAATTCAGAAAATTTAAAGATACCTACAAGGTTTGGCAAGTTGCTAATTCCGTTGATGAATATGTCAACATACTAAAATGGATAAATTGACATGAGAATTGAAGAACAAAGACAAATCAGAATATTATAAGATCTGGGATACATTTTATTGATGGTTGGAACAAAAAAGGAAAGACCCAAAATAAGCAATGACTAAGGTTTATAGAATGGAGATTAGAATTATGTTACGAAATCATAACAGTGAAAATGTATAAGGCAAGAACAAAACAACATGGATACGATATCCCTATATTTGTAAATACTGAATAGATCAATTGTAAATAAACATGGTGGTTATAATATTTAACTTTATATTCTAGTATGTATGGCAAAGACATTGCCAGGACAGTTGCAATGGGTCCAATGTTTTAATGGGTGTTTAATTAAAAAAACTTTTTAATATAAACAAAGGGTATTCCAACATACTCTTTGGCTACTGACTAGCGATTATCTTTTTCACACTTATCTTGGTCTGTTTCATACAACTATGCAAGAGAGGGAGAAGGGGGGAGGGAGGGAAGTGAGGGGAGAGAGATAGAGAGAGACAGAGTCAGAGATAGAGATAGACAAAGTGCAACCAAACAATTGGAGAGGGTGGAATGCACTTTTCTAAAGGGATTCTGGGATGTGCTCCCAGTAGTGATGGCAATTTTTTGTCATAATGTCAAAAAGAAAGCTTTTCCAGGAATCATTAGTTACGACATACATGATCCAAGGACAAGCAATGTATGTTTCCCTTCTTCTTTTCTTTCTCCGTACAGAGAAGGAAACAATGAATTGAAATGAGGCAACAAATCTGAGGCTCCTAAATGGGAAACACCAGAAAGTTATCCCAACTTTATGGAGATGTAAGTTCTCAGATCTTGATCTCCTGGCAATACTTCCATGGCAGCTTATTTCTTTGGCTTGAAGAAAGGCTCTGGCCTGAAAACCAGTGAATTAATAAGAGGCAATAGAATGTGGGGACTGTTTCCTGCTTAGCTTATAATGAGCTGTGCTCTATGCATCAAACACAATTCCTCTTTCATTGAGTTGATGCCCAGTTCTATGCAAGCTCTTTTACTTTGTTGAAGAATTATATTTAATTAAATACTTTAAAGCTGGAGGGAGGGAGGAAGAGAGGGAGGTAACTGGATTTATTTTTGCAACATTTACATTTTTCAGTCAGCTCAAAAATAAATGCCTTTCCCATTCTCAAGAGAAGTTTCCATTACTGACCAGCAGAGACAGCTGCAACTATACTTAGCAATTTTAAGTAATAAACATCATCATTTGGTTTTTGATGTCTACAACAATAGACAAAATATGTGTTCAAATTAATTTCCCCCCAAACATTTTAAAGCAATTTTGTGTTTTTCCCCCACTTCATTTTATTAAACTCTATATAAAACTCTATGTCTGCACACCAGTGGTGGGTTCCGGATCCTGGTGCAACCGGCATGGTGCAACAGGGCCGGGCGTCCACCACATGCACATGCGCAGCACGCACATAGCACATGCTTGTGTACTTACAGTCCATGATGCTCTGCGATGGCTCAGCGATGCTCCAGCTGCTTGGCGGGGCATCATACAGGCGCTGTACACGTGCGCGTAAGCCCCGATCGGCTCAAATACAGGTAAGGACGGCGGGCAGGCAGGTGGGCCCTCTGGAGCACTGTAAAAATATGGTACCTGGTGCTCCCATCAGGCACCGGTACGTCATATCCCACCACTGCTGCACATGGAGAAGATGGATTAATCAATTCACTGAGTTAAAAGGACAGGAGTAGGACAGACAGAGGAGACTTCTGTCCACCTGGGATTATCTGATAAACAACTAATTGGGGGCAAAGGAGACTGCAGAAGTCAATAGATAAGGTTTAATCCTTTACTGCATCTGTATTCTGTCTCCTAAACTTTTTCTTAAGTATATAATCTTTGGTAAAACAAAGTATATTTCCATCTTAAACTTAAAAGTATTTCAGTTAGCTAAAGGAACAAATATGGACATAAGTGAAAAGAAGGACTGGGGTGACATGATAGCAATGTTTGAGTATCTAAGGGGTTGCCACAAAGAAGAAGGAGTCAACCTATTCTCTAAAGGACCTGAAGATGGGACAAAAAGCAATGGATAGAAACTAATTAAGGAGAGAACTAAGCTTAGAATTAAGAAGAAATTTCCTGACAGAATAATTAATCAGTCGAATGGTTGCCTCCAGATGTCGTGAGTGCTCTGGAGGTTTTAAAGAAGGGATTGGACAACCATCGGTCTGAAATGGTATAGCACTTCCTGCCTGACTAAGGGGTTGTCCTCCAAGGCACCGTATTAGGCCCCCACACTTTATACTTTACATAAATGACCTTTGGAATCATATTATAAGCAACTGCGTTCTCTTCGCTGATGACCTTAACTGAATGGTCAAAAAATTGCCAACTCCAAATCTCAAACAACAAATGCTCTGTCTTAACATTGGCAAAAAAAATCAGAACACAAAATACAAGCAGCGGGGGGAGGGATACGACCTTGTAGATGGCCCTCACACTGTCAAGGACCTTGGCGTACTCAACTTAAATAATCTAAGTGCCAGAACTCACTGTAACAGCATTGCCAAAAAGGCATTAAGAGTTGTTACCCTAATCTTGTGTAGCTTCTTCTCCGGTAATATTGAACTGCAAACCAGGGCATACAAAACTTTTGCTAGAACAATTCTTGAATACAGCTCATCTGTCTGGAGCCTGCACTGCATATCAGACACCATATTTTTTGGAGTATAAAACACACCAGATTATAAGACACACCAAGATTTTGAAGAGGCAATTTAAAAAAAAAAGTTTTCGCACTTTGCAGACCTCCCAAAAATGGCCCGTTTTTTGTCAAAAAAAAGAGGGCATGCATAGCCTTTAGGAGGCTTATGTAGTGCTCCTAGGGGGGTGAGGGGCAAAAATGAGCGAATGGCCCATTTTTTGCTCATTTGTGCCCTCCCCAGCCCCCAGGAGCACTCTGGAAGGCTATGCATGGCCATTTTGGTGAAGAGGGCAGAGTTTTGGGAAGTGAAAAATGCTGTATTCAGTGTATAAGACGCACCCAGATTTTCACCCTCTTTTTTGAGGGGAAAAGGTGCATCTTATACTCCAAAAATACAGTAAATACAATCAAACGAGTCCTCCACTGCTTTGTTCACAACAGAATACCTTATGCCACAAGACTTGAAATTTTGGGCTTAGACAATTTAGAACTTCGCCATCTTTGATCCGACCTAAGCAGCGTAGTGCATAAAATTATCTACTACAATGTTCTACCTGTCAATGAATACTTCAGCTTCAATCACAACAACACACGAGCTCACAGTAGATATAAACATATGCTCCAAACTTGATTGCAGAAAATACGATTTCAGTAACAGAGTTGTCAATGCCTGGAATGCACTACCTGATATTATGGTTTCTTCCCCAAACCCTGCAAAATTTAACCTTAGACTGTATACTGTCAACCTCACCCCATTCCTAAGAGGTCTTTAGGCACCAGTGTGCCTACCGTTCCTGTCCTAATATTCCCTTGTATTCGCATTCATTTCATGTATTCATAATCATGTTTATACTTACGGTATATCTGTTATCTAATTCATACTTGATGGAATCAATCAATCAATCAACCAATAAAAATATCTAAATAAATAAGTAAACAAGTAAGTAAATAAGTAAGTAAACAAACAAACAAACAAACAAACAAATAAATAGGACATCTTTAAGAGCCTCCCTGTTATTGCAGATCTCCCAGGTCTGGAGGTTAGGTAAGCCCATCAAATATTTGTCTGTTTTTTATTATTTAAGTTGCGCTTGTTTTTGACCACCATTACTATTTTAATCTTTGTTGTGCATGTTTAATTTTATCCCTGTACATGTGTTGCACAGAGTCACAATTTTCAGATAGGCAGCTATGTAAACTGTTTTGATTTAATTACGGTAATTCATGTTTCTTTCCACATATTTATAGAGGATGGTATTGAATATAAAATCATTCAGTAAATGAATTTCTGTATGGTATTTATACTGTATATTCAATTAACTGGATGGTGCTGAAAGTGGTTAATAAAATAATGTGATTCAAATACAAAGATTAAACACATAAAATAACCAATTTCCTTCCTCTTTATAAACAATATAAGGGTATTTAAAACTCTATGTTTAATGCATTTTTAAAAGTTTCATTATTTTGGGAAGACAGTTTATTGTCATACTATAACTGTGATGATGAACCTATGGCACGTGAGCCGTCGACCCAGCTCGGCTCCACCCTGCATGTGTGCGCGCATCTCCCGGCCAGCTGATATTTGGGTCTCTGCTGCACACATGCAGGGGGTGGGGCACATGCAGTGGCCGCACATGCATGTGTAGGAGAGCAGGGGGTGCATGCACATGTGCGGGGGAGCGCAGGAGGCTTTTGCTCCCAGGAGGATGCAGGAAGGCTACAAAATGGGGTGCGCGGGGTGTGGCGCGGCCCATTTTTGCTCCCAGGAAGCTGCAGGGAAGCCTAGTAGGCCCAATACGGGGTGTGGGGTCGCATGTGTATGCATGGGAGGACAAGGGGAGTGGGGGGGGGTCTTGTACGAATGTGCAGGTGTCACACAGAGGTCGTGAAATGCATTATAGATACACTTTCGGTACACAACAACAAAAAAGGTTAGCCATCACTGTACTATAACAAAGAAATGTACAGGATCTCAGGATTATATAGTCAAAGTTGTTCTTTCTTTGAGTCATAGATCTTGACAGTTTATGGTAGAAATAGTTTTCAGATTTGTCTTATTGGAGCTAGAATTCCCCAGCCAGCATGCTGGCTAGAGAATTCTGGTAGCTGAAGTCCAGACATTTAGTTATTAAGATTAAGAAACACTAGTCTACATAGAGCTAAAATTTCTTTTAGATCCTATTTTCCTATTCAATTTTGTTGCTTATTTTTGTGTATATACTGTACATATAGTACAATACATACAATACAGTTACTGTATTTCCAGCCTTAACACTTTAGGTATTTTATTTGAATTTAGGGAGTTCTGATTCCCAGTTTTGTTTTTAAGGACAATAACCACATGATTCCCAACAATTACACTGTTGAAGAAACAAAGATTGGAATAAAATTTACTACATTTTCTTGCAGAAAAGTCATAAACTCTGATCAGTTTTTGATATGCAAAAGAAAGCTCCGGGCTAGAGATTTTTTTAATTCGAAGGGCATGTCTTAGTAAATAACAGAGTAGATCTCTCTCATGACTCAAGTAACATATCGAATATGTGCCATCTAAGATGATGGAAGTCCCATTGGCTTCTTCCATGCAAGTTTCCTACACCATTCAAAAATCACCTACACAGGATAAATCCCATCATCTCTGTTTTTCTATGAGCCGATACACTACATTTCTGACTATATTGAGGTAAACACACACAGACACACAGAGAAATTTTCTACAGTACTTGTAAGATGAATGTTTTGCAACTTATGGACGCTGTTTACACTATGAGTGGAAGTTGCCTCATCTTTGTTCTAAATAACTAAATTTTCTTCCTGCGGTTCTAGAGATTCATGGAGCTTTGACATCTTACATTTCTCCCCTTTATAAATAAGAGCTATGTGTGCAAGGAGGAAAATTACCCGGAAATGCAGCCTGCATGAACTGAAGACTGAGGGTAGAACAGAAAGTGAATGTCTGTCAGCTGGAAGGAAGAAAGGATTTGCTTGTCCTGTTTTTCATTTGTCTTTAGATTGGTGGCAAAGGTGACAGTACCTTGGCTTCATCTGGTTTTATTATGAAAGTAATTCTGGGCAGTGTACATAGCACTTAATTAAACAAACAATACTGTCAAATACTTCAAAAATGCAACATTGCATTGTTGTTAAAGTGTCTTAAGTCTAAGAGGAGCATTCCCCCCCCCCCAGCACTTTTTCTACTAGGAGATGCTTTTCCAGATGCTTTTTTCTATTTAAAAAAAAAAGGGAAGGATGAAGCAAATCCACAAAGGAGAAGCGATCATCCTAACCCGGGCCATTAAATGATGGCAAACTGGGAGGGCTCATAATAAGGGACGGTTACTTTATCTGAGCTGCAAAAATTCGGAACGCTCAAAACAATTCTAGATGTTCGGCGGAAAACGAAACGGAGTTTTTCTGGCTAGAATACAATAGCAGAATTGGAAGGGACCTTGGAGGTCTTTTAGTCCAACCCCCTGCCGAGGCAGGAAACCCTACATCACTTCAGACAAATGGCTATCCAACATCTTCTTAATGACTTCCAGTGTTGGGGCATTCACAACTTCTGGAGGCAATTTGTTCCACTGATTAAATTGTTCTAACTGTCAGGACATTTCTCCTTCGTTCTAAGTTGCACTTACATTTGATCGACTCTAGCGTAAATCCAGCCGGGCAGTTTCTCCAGCAAAAAGAAGGATGGGGAAAAAATAAACATTTCTCGTTCCGTTTATTTATTTATTAATATGCAACCGTTCACACAAGTAGGCGAGTAGAACACAGAAGAGCTCGTCTTACAGAAAGGGATCATAGGAGCTCGTGGAAGAAGGCGGGAAAGGGGACGGGGAAATGGGAGGAAGTTGAAGGATCCCACGCTTCGAGTCGTTCTTTTATGGCTTGGAGTGGGGGAGTGAGGGGGGGAGGGAAGCCCAGCAAGTCCTCGCCTTGCGATAGGGTAGCTTTTCTCCTCAATCCTCAATCGATTGGTCGGTTCCCCATTCTAGCGAACGCGTCCCCCTCCTCTCTTTCCTTCGCAGCCCCCAGCGGGGTTTAAAACTTGTAGCGCGTCCCGCCGCCTCACCCTTGAGGCGACTGGAAGGAAAAAGCGCGGGACTATGAAGGGGCTGAGTTTGTGGGCGCTGCTGGCGCTGCTGGCGCCGGGGAGCTGCTCCCCTGGCGAGGGGCTCCTCTTCCCTTTCGGCTTGTCTCGGGGCGACCAGGCGTTGGAAGCGGGGGACGATGTCAGCTCCGCGCCTCTCTCGCTCGACACGCCGCTCCACTTCTACGGCTCGAGCGTCCGCTCCCTCTATGTAAGTGCCCGGGAGGCGAAAGGGAAGGGGATCGGGCTGGAAAGAGAGAGCGAGCGAGCTGGGAAGAGGAAGGGAAGGAGGGGCCGCGGCGAATGGATTCGGGCCAAGGACGAGGTCCTGAAGGATGTGGGGGCGAGGGGAGGGGAGAGTCCCGGAATGCGATTTCCAAAGAAGGAGCGCGAGAGGATGGAGAAGTGGGGGGGGGGAGAAGGGGGAAGCGGAGTTGCTGTCATTGCGGGTGGAAGAGGCTGCTGCTGCTGCTCGAGCCGCCAGCCAAGGAGGAGGAAGTCTGCTCTGATAAGCGGCTGCTTCATCCCTAAAGGGGAGAGGATGGCTGGCTTTGGTTGAAGGCATCAGGGTAGAAATCAGGAATCGTGAGTTCTTGTCCCGGCTTTAGGACCGAAGCCAACTGGGTGACCTTGGACCAGTCACTTTCTCTCAACCCTATCAAGCAGACAATGTCCAGCTCTGGAGGGTAGGGGGAAACTTCCCTAGAAAAAGGCAGGGACAAGTCCAAGTCCAAGAGGCAGTGGTGTATTAACCATTAAGCAGACTAAACATGTGCTTAGGGCACCAGGCCCAAGGGGGCACTACAAAGTTGAGAAAGAAAAAAAAAACCAATGAAGATTAGTACAGTATGTACAAAGGAGGGGGGGCACTAAGATTTCTCAGTGCTTAGGGCACCAGTGAGTCTTAATCCACCACTGCCAAGAGGTTGCCAGGAGTCCAAAAACTGACTTGAAATGGAAAGTCTGAGAAATTAAAATCTTCCATATTGATCCTCCATAAAGCTAGGTAGATGTCTATCTCAAGAGACAGTTTTCCTTTGCTTGTTGGTTCTTTGAGTTGAGATTCTCCGGTCCCTATTACAGAGGCATGACTGCCGTTGGGTTGTGTCTTGGGCAAGGAGCACTCTTGCCTATGTTCAGGGCCATTTTATCCTTCCATCTGAATTGAATGTAATTCTACATGAGTCCATGTAGCTTGCAGTTACTGTAAGTCTCATAATTCAAACCGATTCCCCAAGTCAAAACCTGGAGTATGGATTTTAAATAAGAATTCCTAATAAAGAAGAAACTTCTATGTTCTTTGTAGCTATTCTCCATCAGGTTATTCTAAACCGAACGGTGTCCCTTGAATTTCTGTGAACCAGGGGTGATCTGATATAAGTAGAATTTTTTCAATAAAATGTCAATGCTTGAGAAATTGCATGGAATATCAGAAAAAGAAATTATTCAGGAGGAAAGCAGCTAGATGTTTTGGGTGTCGTGGGAAGGATTTGTTCTGAGTTGTTTTGGCAATTAGGATAGACTTTTGCTAATTCCAAGCAAAATAGAAAGCAGATGTCCTTTGTTTTCTTTTTTCCAAGATTCACAATCCTAACTAGAAAAGGAATTGTTACTATCATTTCAGCAGTTGAATCCACTGAAGTTGCAGGTCATGCAAATAAAGTAATGTTCATGCATGTCAGCACAAAAAGCAGACCCTGTTCTCTTCTAAATATTTACATTCCTTTCTTAGTACAGTTCAAGCCACAGATCTAATCCATGATTATTCTGTCATACTGATTACTAGCTTGATTTGATCTGATCTTGGTTTTTCTCAGCATGGTGAGGATTGGAACAATGATAGGAGTAGGTCATCTTGCTTTTCTTCTTGTGCTTAAAATTGAAAGCTTTCAGAATATGTGGATTTGTTATATTCAGGCACATTCTGATCTCATTCAAACAGCCAAATCCCATAAAATGCTTTCAAATAGGTGGTTGCACTTAGTTGACTGTGACTGTTCTTGAAAAAGTTAAGCAGAGATGCATACAGATAGTCCTTGACCTACGACCACAATTGAGCCCAAAATTTCTGTTGTTTAGTGAGACATTTGTTAAGTGAGTTTTGTCCCATTTTATGACCTTTCTTGCTGTACATGTTAAATGAATCACTGCAGTTGATAAGTTAATAACATGGCTGTTAAGTGAATCTGTCTTCCCCATTGATTTTACTTGTCAAAGGGTTGCAAAAGGAAATCACATGACCATGGGACACAGCAAATGTCATAAGTATGAACCCATTGGTAAGCATCTGAATTTTGATCACACAATCATGGGAATACTACAAAGGTCAGAAGTGTGAAAAACAGTCATGTCACTTTTTAAAGTGTCGTTGTAACTTTAAATGATCACAAAATGAATTGTAAGTGAAGGATTACATGTATTTGGATGGGAAGCCATTGGGAAATCCTAGGTTTGTAAGCTGGAGTTGAAAAAAAATCCCAGAGGTAGTTAAACTCTTTCCATATTGTTACCATATGGATGTATTGCTGAAGTCACCAGAAATTCAGCTTGATGATAAGAGTTTAGAGTTTAGAGTAGTTTATTTATATGCCGCCCTTTTCCCTGGGGGGACTCAGGGCGGCTTACAATTGGAAAGGAGGGGAAAACAAACAGATTAACACATAAGACAGTACATCATTAAAAGCACAACATTCATACAATTCGGGTGGGTTACGGTCTTTAACCCCAGGCCTGACGGGATAGCCAGGTTTTAAGGGCTGTGCGGAAGGTCTGGAGGGTGGTGAGGGTACGAATCTCCACGGGGAGATCGTTCCATAGGGTCAGAAATCTTACAGTAGCAAGTAATGAAAGGCATTTATTTAGAGATTGTGTATGCCATTTTCATAAAGCTGTGTCATTCATTCATTCTTTCATTCATTCATTTTTTGAATAAATTTTCAGGAAATCCAAGGTTTACACCTGAGGTGTCCTACACTGGCAACTTTAACATTTGTATATTTATATTTATAAATGGAATATTTATACATGTTCAGCATATCTCATAAAATTAGGGACTGAAATAACCAAGAATAAAGTACGAATATGAAGCAGCATGAAAATGTGGAATAAGATAAAGACTCAACAGTTGACATGTATGGCAAAGAAGAATTCTTCATCTGATGGCACATAAAAGACAGTACCATGTCTTTTGTGAGCAACTCCATTCTGGTTGGGGAATTCTGGGAGTTGAAGTCCACAAGTCATAAAGTTGCCCAGGTTAGACACCCTTGGTTACCCTATTTTTCAAAGTAGTTTGGTAGACCAAGGTGTTTAAGGGATGACTGTCTTCCATTTCACATGCCTGTATATAAGTTCAATGTATCAGCCCTGTAAATCTTCCCAGTAGAAGAGGGGCTGATACATTATATATACCAATCAAGACCTGGATTTTTTGGGAGGTTTTATGTTAATGTTTATGATAGTGATTCCATTGCAGTTGAAGAATTTATCTGTCAGAATCTGCTCATCAGGCATCTTCAGTACTGTCTTTTATATGCTATCAGATGAAGAATTCTTCATATTTCCATATTTTCATGCTGCGTCATATTCCTACATTATTCTTGGTTATTTGAATTACTAATTTTATGAGATATTCTGAACATTTATAAATCTGGTTCTTTTTAATTTAGAAAAATTAGAAAAAGTATATAAAAGTATTGCAGGTCACAACATTGCTGTAAAGCTCCCAATAGCTACTAGACAATGTAAATACTGTATTGACCTATAATGAAGTTGCTGGAAATTGCAATGAACGGTTCCTGGGGCAGAAGCGACCTTATGTGCACATGCAACAGCTGTTTGGCTTTAAGACCATGGAGCACTCTGCCAGGATCCATTAATTCCAAAAGACAGAAGGAAGGAATAACAAGTTTAGGAGTATACAAATCATTTACATCTTTTTTCTAATAGTAAACTATCAGCTGTTGTGTGCAGCTTTGTTCTAGTTTCAACAAAGATTCTAATCTAGCTAATCTGTGTTTGAGAGTCTTCTGCTGAGTGTGGACAAGCTAAATCTTGAAAGTATCAGGGGTGTGATTTACTATTGATGCTAGTTGGGAGTCTCACAAAATGTTCTGCTGTTGTTTATTGGGAAACACAAGCAGGATAATGCTGTTGAACTTGTAAGACCTACTTGGAAGTTTCTATAGCACGTGATCGGTAATTTTGGGCCACACAATGCTGGGCTAGAGAGACCTTCCATCTGATTGAATATACTTCTGATGTTTGTGAGTAATGACTTTCAATCCACATGTAAGCAACAGCTGCAACTAAAATATCAGCTTTGGGTTTCTCTCCATGTGTTCTACTTAGAATGGCATACAATCAGGCCAAAGAATGAGTATAGCAGGCACAGTGCACCAAATGGACCTAGTTAGGACCCCAAATTTTATTGCCAGTGAATCCAACAAGTACTGTGCTCCCCCTTATGGCATACCTTATTAAACTTAAAATACCTAAACACTAAAAGACCTTTACTTTGGCATAATGTCATGCCCTCCCCTCAAGATGTGTTCAAAGACCAATATAGAAAGATTCCTTACCCAGAGAGACAATGCCCTTGAGACTCTGGATACACAGAAACAACAGAGCATGTGCTCCTCCAGTGCCTGTATTGTAGAGACATTCATATTAGCTTCATTACACCATCACTGATACCTAGGGTATATGGGGCAATTTATATCACCCTGCTGCTTTCAGCGCCTTCCTACCAAGCAGTTTGAAAGCTTGAAAATATAAGTAGATTAATATGAATCACTTTGGTGGTGAAGTAACAGAGTTCTATGTATATTGGGCGTATAATAATACTGGTCACATGACCATGGGAATTGTTTTTGGGCAACGCTGACTCCCTCGGCCAAGAAAGTGAGATGAGCATCGAGCCCTAGAGACAATCACAACTGACAGGGATTACTGTTACCTTTTGTTGCTTTCAGATTCAATGTTGCAAGGGTCTGTGCAGTATAGCTCAAAATTCTAGTTGAGCACCTAGTTGTCCATATTAGAGTACTCTGTAGCCTGAAAACCTCCTTTTAAGAATCATTGTGCTACAACTGCAAGATGCATGTATAGAGGAACAGTGCTGAACTAATTAATCACAGTAGCCAATCAAGGATCCTGTTGTACATCTCTCGAAGTCCAACACCAACAAGATTTGGCCAACTCTGGTGGATGATCCTTCAAGAATTTAATGCAGGAGATAATGTAAGAAAGAAAGAAATATCTTCTTTGCAGGTCATTGGTGACCTGTGGAAGCCCACTATTTAATCCTCCTCATGTTCGCTAGCCAGAGCCACATATACCACATGCCTATGCCCACTTAGCAGTCAGCTAGCCAGAGTCTGTTCACCACCTCACTTCTGTGGTAGTTTTGCTCTGATCTTCAGAGAATGTTTGTTCGGCTCCATGACTGCTAAGTTGCGGCTTCCGTATAGCTGTAGGACAGTGATGGCTAACCTTTTCGGCACCAAGTGCAGAGGTGGGTTTCTGCCGGTTCACCTCAGATCAGGCGAACTGGTAGTGGCGGCAGTGGGAGGCTCCACCCACCTGCCTGGACACTTCTGCGCATGCGCAGAAGCATTGTGTGAGTGAATCGGTAGTAAAATAAATTGAAACCCACCACTGACCAAGTGCTGAAATATACTGGAGAGCTGGAATCTGAAAGAGAGCATGAAGAACAGCTGGCCGATGCGCATGTGTGCAACGGAACCCAGAAGAACAGCTGGCCGCTGCATGCATGTGCAGTGTGTGCGTGATGAAACCTGGAAAAGCAGCTGGCGATGGTACTCTCAGGATTAGCTCATAAATCATAAATTCTAAAGGACTTGGCTGGACTGCAGCGAGTTCAGGATTTCATGGATGGCATGTAAAGCACTGCATGAATTATGTTCTGGATTCTTGAGAGGGTGCAATTCTCTGACTGCACATGCCTGTTCTTCTCCCTCCTACATTAAGATGTATTGAAGAGGCTCATTTCTGTGGACCACTGTTGGGAATCATAAATTACACAGGGACATAGGAAAATAACAGATATGGAATATATTTGCTCTGAATAAATCTTCTTTATTCCTATGCATCAGTGGTGGGATTCAAAAATTTTTACTACTGGTTCTGTGAGCGTGGCTTTGTGGGCATGGCATAGCTTTGTGGGCATAGCAATGGAAGGATACTGTAAAATTTCCATTCCCTCCCCACTCCAGGGGAATGTTACTGCAAAATTCCCATTTTCTCCCAATCAGCTGGGACTCGGGAGGCAGAGAATAGATGGGGGCAGGGCCAGTCAGAGGTGGTATTTACCAGTTCGCTGAACTACTCAAGATTTCTGCTACCGGTTCTCCAGAACTGGCCAGAACCTGATGAATACCACCTCTGCTATGCATCACTAATGTAAAGTACAATTTTCTACAAGCCTTCCTTGGAAATCACTCTGGAGAAAACTTCTTGGAATCACTTAGATTTTCTACAAAAGTAATACAGTGCATTAGAATTGGTCTTTGGGACAATAGATTTTGGAAAATCTATTCAGAGAATTGTTTCTCATTGTCATTGCAATTAAGTGGGACAACTCATATCAGAACAAGCAAACATGAATTGCAGAATAAATTGTTAGTATATGGAAATATTTAATTTAATTGTTAATAGATTTGTAAGTGGGTGTCTTCAATTCCATTTTTGAAACTAATGATCACTTCGCCTTACACTTAGATCATTATAACATGAGTTTGTTTGCATAATGTCCAAAATGGAGAACAGTCTTTTGTTCACCCCATACCTACCCATCTGTATGTAAAACCTCTGTTCTGGAAATGCACTTGTTCATGGGAAATGCAGATGAAGGGGCGGGAGTCAATTTCTGTGTTAGAGGAGAGCATCGTATTCAACTAAATAGGTGTGGAAAGCATGTATATTTTAAAATGTTACCTGCATTTTCAGCTACAGTAACATTTTAATACAAATCCATTCATTATGAAAGCAAACAGGAAACTGCTGTGCCCTGAATGAGATAATTGACTCCTATAGTCACTGTTATTTGTTTTGGTAAGCAATAACTCCTCATAATTTGAGATTAAAAACCTCTCCTTACCCTGCCTGCCCTGATTTTTGCAAACTGTTTAAATGCCAAGTTTTAATTGCAAGTTCTGCTGTGTACAAAGTTGTGTCCCTTCTGTCACAACCGAAGTATAGCTTCTTGATATTATAGTAATGGACTATGGCTCATGTATGTAGTGATGTCCTTCTACTGTGTGATGTGATTGACATTCATAATAAGAATGTCTAGTTTAAAACACTGGACAAATTCATCTAGCTAATTGAGGCAGAACTACGTACAGTCTATGCAAGAGACATCTTTATTTACAAATGTAACTTACAGTAGTACTTAAAAGTTTATGCATTCTTTTGGATGTTCAATATTTCTGCATAAATTTGACCTAAAATGTGACCTGTTTTCTGCACAGGTCCTAAAACTAGATAGAGCATCCAAATAAACAAATTAAAAAAACCATCATACTTGTCCATTTATTCACTAAGGAGAATGACCCAGAAAACAACTTGAAGAATAACAAGGGTTGGCGCCATATGGACATTAGAGGTAATGTTGTTCCATAAAGTAGAGACATCAACAAATGAGACATACTTCACATCTATGAACATGACGCAGAATGGAATGAGAGAAATGGGAACATATGTAGTTTGATTGGCTGTTCATTGAGATGAATCGAAATTTATTAGGATCAAATCCAATTTATTACTCATCACATCTGTTTGTTCAGACCAGAAAAAGATGCAGCTGCTTTATTGCTTCAAAAGAAGGCTGTCAAAAAATATCGCTTTCAAAAATTTTGAAGAGCCTTGGTTTTGAACTTCCATGGCTTCAACATATGTTTATGTTTATTTGTTACATTTATTGGACACCCACCTTACTACAGGGCAACTTTGCTCAGCTTATAAAGTTAAAAATAAAACTACAAAACCTATACAAATAAAATACTATAAAAATACAAATATTTAATGTTTGTAAGCATACGAGTAATAAATGTTAAAATCACAAATGATTCCATCTTAGTGATTGTAAAATTAAGTATTTTACTTCTTTTTGTGCTGCAGAATTTGGATTTGTAGCCTGGGTACAGAAATTTTATTTATTTATTTTGGGTAGAGCACCATATAAAGCAGAATACAGATAACAGCAATAGAAATTCAAAAACACAATAAGAGAAATGAGACATAACATTGTGATTTTCTAACATGATAATTGGCCCTTCCTGTGTTCCAAGTGAAGAGGAACCTGTTCCCACATCAGTGAATATTCTATGAAAGAATCAAATGGAGGCATTTGTGCTCAACCCAGAAAAGACCGAGTGGCTGCTGTGTTTCCCTCCCAAAGATTCCACCAATATTCCATCTCTCAGGCTGGGGGGTCAAATTCTATACCCCTCAGAGAGGGTTCGCAACTTGGGAGTCCTCCTAGATCCACAGCTATCGTTTGACCACCACCTAACGGCTGTGGCTAGGGGGGCATTCGCCCAGGTTCGCCTGGTGCGCCAGTTGCGACCCTACCTGAATCGGGAGGCACTCACAACAGTCACTCGGGCCCTTGTGACCTCTAGGCTGGAATACTGCAATGTGCTCTACATGGGGCTGCCCTTGAAGAGCATCCGGCGTCTTCAGCTGGTACAGAACGCGGCCGCGCGAGCGATTGTGGGTGCACCGCGGTTCACCCACATAACACCTATCCTCCGCGAGCTGCGCTGGCTACCTGTCGATTTCCGGATGCGCTTCAAGGTGCTATTAGTCACCCATAAAGCCCTGCATGGTAGTGGATCTGGATACTTGAGAGACCGCCTTCTGCCAATTACCTCCCTGCGACCAATTAGATCACACAGATTGGGCCTCCTCCGTATTCCATCGGCCAGCCAGTGTCGGCTGGCAACCACAAGGAGGAGGGCCTACTCAGTAGTAGCCCCGACCCTTTGGAACGAACTCCCCGTGGAGATTCGTACCCTCACCACCGTCCAGGCCTTCCGCACAGCCTTGAAGAACTGGCTAGCCCGTCAGGCCTGGGGACAGAGATAGTTGCCCCTCCCGAATGATGAATGCATGTTGCCTATTGTTTTTATTACATGTGTCTATGTTATTGTTTGCATTTCCCCCTCCCTGATTTTATGTGAGCCGCCCTGAGTCCCCTCAGGGAAAAGGGCGGCCTACAAATGTCAATAAAATCAAAATCAAATCAAATTTGACTAACAACAGCACTTAGATTTAGGCAGATAGAAAACTTTGATAGTTATTTTCTTATCCAAAGCAAAGCCTGGATTAGCTATCTCATTTCAAAGAACAATTATTCTTCTGTGGCTAATCAGTATCTGATAATGAATAGGCAGAAGTTAATGTCCCAGCTTTTATAAAGCATAGCGTTATATTAGTATTTTTGTTATTCTTGAGTCATTAAAGATATCTGATGACGAGATGGATGAATAGTAATCTTTTTTAGCTACAGTAGTTTACACAATTGGAGCAGATTCTTAAATGTTTATTCAGTGACATAAAATTATCTCTTTTACAACTTATCAAACACTCTATTTTTGAAGTTTTTAGTATTTAATCAATGAATAAATTTTGACATTTTGAATTAAATCAAGAAAATTATGTTTAAGGTAAGATATGATCTTCTGAGGTGGTATGAATAATGGGGAAACCTAATTCTGGAGTTGAGGGATCTATTTATTCCTATCTCCAGTTTGAAGTTAAGAAATCATTGCAAAATTCCTTTATGATGTCACTTCTACAACGATATGACCCTATCATAAATCAACTACAAATGTTTAACAACAAATGTTTCTGTTACTTATTAATTATTCCTACTCACTGATATTAGTGTGATATCACTGATATCAGAATGCTTTTTATAAATATCCTTGAATCACAACTTCTGGCCTTTGAAAGATGTAGCATTGGTTTTCTTACCAGACAACCTAACTGGTTGTTATCTGTTTGGCATCCTGTATATATTTATCCAGAAGCATTACAGCTGCATCTGTTTGAGAAGATTCTTCTCAGTCCTTCTGGGAAAGTATGACTATAGAAATTATCTTATCTTGGTAAGGAAATGCCAGAGTTGTAAAGTAAATAGCAAAGATGGAATCTTTTCTGTTTTCTTTTGACATCCTTATAAGGTTTGTGCCTCATAGTCAAGTAACAGAATACTGAAAGCAGAAGCCTGCTAAATTAGCATCTATAGTGCAATATACATATGAGGCTAAGGAAAATAGTAGGATGGATTGTACTGGGGGAGGTAGACATAGTGATTTATTATTCTAAGATAAAATGTGATTTGACTGTGCTTGGCTTAGCACGTGCAATGAATTCAGCCATTATTGTCTACAAATCATTGTTTTTGTTTTAGCATGAAGTGTGTTAATAACAGTGACGTGCGGTGAGATTTATGCCTGGTGAGGCTCAGCTGGGCATCCTTTTGCGAAGCCTCAGTGGTGGGTGGGGGGGAATTTGCGGCCTCGGCGGTGGGGGGGGCACTTTGCATCGTGGGAGCCGCCAAGCGCCTGGGCCTGCAGCAAAGGCGCTTGGCGGCTCCCACGATGCAAAGTGCCCCGCCGCCCACCCGCTGACCCGGCCTGCGGCCGCTGCTTCTCCAAGCTCCATCGCTGGAAGTCTCGGATCGCCTCTGGGGGAAGGCTGAGTGAGAAGCGGAGCGAAGCTTCTCACTCAGCCTTCCCCCAGAGGCGATCCGAGACTTCCAGCGACGGAGCTTGGAGAAGCAGCGGCCGCAGGCCGGGTCAGCGGGTGGGCGGCGGGGCACTTTGCATCGTGGGAGCCGCCAAGCGCCCAGGTCTGCAGTAAAGGCGCTTGGCAGCTCCCGCGATGCAAAGTGCCCGTCTCCACAAGAAAGAAGCGAGGGCTTCTCCCGCCTGGCTCTTGTTGTAAGGAAACCCCCGGCTAAGCGTTTTGTGGCTGTTATGCTATCTGTTATTTCCTGTGTTTTGTCATAATAAAAGAAATAGACATCCCCCCACCCCGCTAGTGTCACAGGTCACGTTAGCCAACCAAGTAGATGGCAGTCTGCTCAATTACTCCCTCCGGCCATTGAGAACTCTCATTGAGTCAATCTTGATTCCCATGGGCCTTATCGCTGTTATGTCTGGCACATGGGAGGAAAATATCTCACCCCATAGTTACCCCTCCCCCGATAAATGGCAACATAAAAAAGAATATGGCTTCAACTAAAATCATTTTGAGAGCTGATATTTTACTTCTCTGGACCACCAGGAGGCAGTACTTGATAAATTTCATCCTAAAGAGAGCTGAGGTGGCGCAGTGGTTAGAGTGCAGTACTGCAGGCTACTTCAGCTGACTGCTAGCTGCACTTTGGCAGTTCAAATCTCACTGGCTCAAGATTGACTCAGCCTTCCATCCTTCCGAAGTGGGTAAATTGAGGACCCAGATTGTTGGGGGCAATATGTTGACTCAGTATACCGCTTGGAGAGGGCTGTAAAAGCACCATGAAGTGGTATATAAGTCTATATTCTATTGCTATTGCTAAATTCGGACTTGTCAAATGTATGTAGCTAAATCTTTTCTCTGTACTGGGAATTAAAATATGTGAATTATATAAACCACTCTAATACTGAAGATGAAAACAACAACAACAAATCAATCTGAGAGAATGGCATTTACAATATTAACTACAGTAAATATGGGAAGAATAATCTGATAGAGATTTCCCTTCCACCAGTCATGCTATTAAATAAAAATGAGTCTATAGACATTTGTTAGACAATGAAGCACGTAATTCTCCTAAGTGTATGGAATTGCAGATTAACAAAATGAGGAAGTTGTACCAGAACACTGAAGTGGTGGACCAGACAGTGATGTTTCAAGGAAAACATGATGCGTAATCATATTAAATTTACAACTACATTATTCTTTTTAAAAGAAAGCAGTTCTTTGTAAACAGAAAAATAGCACATCAGGGACCAGGATTCCACTCTCACCAATAGGGAAGCATACAAAATAAAAATGTAAAACCAGGACTTTTTTGGAAGAAAAGGGGAACAATAAATACAAAACAATCACATCACATCAAAGCAAAGCAAATGAAGGCGAGGATTTACTTTAGCTTAGCAGGATGTGTCAAAAGATTCTCAATGGTAGGTCAAATAAAGCGCCAGTTATGTCATGCACTTGCTTAAAAAGAAATTAAAAATATTAGGCTTTGTTAACAGAAACATAGTGTCCATATCATGAATGCCTAAAAAAATCAAGATAGAATTTCTGAACACATAGACTATATCCCTTCCTCCTCCACAGCTGAACCTGTGAAACCTAAAGAGAAACCATAAAGGTGTCTTTTAACTAAGACACTTTAAATAAATCAACCTTAACTCTCTAGTACATGATCCAAAATCATCTGAAATTAAAATTTCCCTCAAACATATTTCATACTGCACAAAGACTCAGAAGTTTGTAATGTCTGAAAAGAGCTATAGCTCCACTCTGATCAAATCAATGCTGAACTATGTGGAATACAATTATTAAATTCTACTCTTCATTGCAATTGTATTAAAGGAATTTATTTAATTTGACTTGGAGTAGTGGAATGCTGGTTTCTATTATTTGAGTCTAGTTATATATTTCCTGACTGTTCTATACATTTAATGCTATAAGTGAAGTTGCTACCCAAGATAGTTGTCAGGCCTGCAGCGGTTCCTTTAAGAATCTTTGGCCTGCCACACTCTTATTAAGGGGGGGATTTAGCAAAGGGTAGAATGTGTTGTTTTCAAAATAAGAAATTACTTCCTAGAAGCTCAAGGTCATCTTTTGTCTCCCAAACCTTTACACCTGGACAGAAGCAGTTAGGTGTAGATGCCAGCGTGGAAGAAGAGGATTGAACCATGTGATGGACTGTGGGTGTGGGGCAAGATCATGAACTTTTAACTGGGTGGGATTCTGATGTAATTTCCAGAGTCGGAATCCCATAGCACTATGCCAACATGCCTGCTTTATTAAATTGGAACTTTAAGCATAGTTTTGGCTTCGACTCTGATTTAATTTTACATGGTATTTGGAACGCTTACAATAGTATCATACAAAAAATGAAAGTGTTGAGTGTTGAATGAACTAAATTAAAAAACCCATATTATGATAACTGTATATCTTTAGGCCAACCGGGAGAATACATTAAGATGTGTGCTTTTGACTCCTTCATCAAGCTAGATGATAAAAAGAATGTTATCTGCTATGGCCTTAAGTTTGAATAAGGATTACAAATATTCAGGTTAGGCTCTGCCATGCTGTGATGGTTTCAGGTTGTATTTTGGACTGCACTCAAGCACCAGTCCTTCATTTTGGAAAATACACAATCTGCCTATTATTCAGATAGGCAAATTTTCTTAGATATTTTATATTTTCAAAAAGGGAGGTAAGCATTGTTTGATTGCATTATATCCAAGCATTTGCAACATATACATATACATTTTCTTTTAACTAGGTTCTTACTAATGGCATCATAGCAGTGAGTAAGCCATCAAGAGAAGATGAATATCTTGGTCAATTTCCTCTTAGTTTTGGAGGTATTGCTCCCTTTTATGCTGACTTGGATACTACAGGTGGATATGGAAATGTGTATTACAGGGAAGATTCTTCCCCTGAGATCCTCCAGCTTGCTACCATGTACATCAAAAGGGGTTTTCCAAATACTACCTTTGATCCAGAGAGTGTTGTCATTGTTACCTGGGATTCTGTGGCTCCTTATGTAAGATCTGGACAAGACGCTACTTTAGAAGTGAAGGTAAGCAGGCGACAGTCTAGTACTGAAAAAAAATCATTCATTACTATTTTTTAATGCTGAAAGTATAGATGATTCTGTGCATGCTTACTGAGAATTAATTCCCACTGAAACCACATGTTTTTATCTCCTCGGAAATAGATTTAGAGTACAACCCTAAAGTGGAATTAATTATACACATACACACACACATCAGGAAAACAAGGCTCTCTTCATCTAAATGTGTTTTAATTAATTTAACTTTAATTACATTTTGTTTTTACACTTGAACACTGTTTATTATTTCTTTATTGCTTTGAGATATTTTGGAAATAGAATAAAACAGTTTAATAAATAACGACTTATGAAAGGGAGTTTGCTCATTTCTGAATTATACTACTTTGTGATGTTCGGTGCTTAGAGAAAAACTTGCTTTGGCATGAACAATTTAATGTTTCTTATAAAAATTCTAAATTTTCTAGCTTTTTTTCTTTAAAGTCTTGATTCTGTATTCCAGTTTTTCTTAACTTGGAACTTTCAGAAACTCCCAGAATTTCTAGCCTGCATGGGAATATGGAATTCCATGCTAGCTAGGAATTCTGGGAACTTGAAATTCAGTGGAACTGGAGCATGCTAAGTTGGGTAAGCTTATTATTGTCTTCTGCAATAAATAATTAATCTGGCTTGTTTTATGAAATGTATATCATTCAGGTGTTTAATTATTTTTTAAAATTTTTTGCAAATGAAATTTAAATCTTCCCCGCAGAGAAACACATTCCAGGCTGTTTTAGCCTCTTCTGATGCTAGTTCCTATGCGGTTTTCCTTTATCCAGAAGATGGTTTGCAGTTCTATAGTACACATTCCAAAAATGATAACATAGTTGTCCCAGCAACGGTTGGCTTCAGCCAACCTTCTACAAATTACTTCTTATGGGTGAAAGCTGGATCATACAATATAATTGCTAATGATGAAGAGATCCTTAGGAACCTGTGCAAGTAGGTGGTTTTCATTATTTTTTCCAAAATAATTTTCTATTTTCTAGTAATTCTATAAATCTTAATGGTAATCTTCAATGAATAAAATGTTACTCTTTAATTTGCATCACATGAAGGACCCAGAAATTGTAGGTGGAAAATACTGATAGCTACTAATGTATAATGTGCCCAATCCTTTTTGTATTGTAAGAGACAGTTGTTTTTTTTTTTTAAAAAAAAGAATAGCCTAAAATGGACAACTAAGACAAAAAGAGATAGAAGAAGAAGAAGTATGGTGGTATCAGTGTGTGTGAACATATTAGATGTCCTTACATACATTACTTAGAGGTTACAGAACCTGTTCATTACATGTAAGTAGTATTTCAAATTGGAAACTGTAAGGGTGTATTCAAAGCTAATCTGAAGCAATGTGTTGCTGAAATAAGTGCCAGTGTGGACCTTATGCATGTTTATTGGGATAAAAGTTACAAGAGAACAAAATACATTTAGTTAGAAACGTTATATACTACTAAGATTTTTTAAGATAATAAAGCAATGCATAGTTTTTCATTATTCAAAGAGAGAAAGGGTTATAACGTTTCCCAGTTCAAATGCTCATTATCTTTCTGGGAACTTCAGTTGATCTTCCTTAGACAACACCAGTTCCAAGAGACATATAGCAATTGTAAGTTTCTAGATTTTATTCTGCAGCTTGGAAGGCCTGATTCTGAAATAAAAATTTATATTAAACAGAAATGAATTTTCTATCTCTCTAAAATTCAGGTCTATGGTGTGCTCTGTATATTTGTATAAACTGTATGTATATATTTACTTTCTCTAAGGTCATAAGTACTCCTGAAATATTATTTAGTCTTGTGCAATAATTTTTACACTCAAGCCTTCCCATTTTGTGTTGAAGTTATTGAGGATTATTTTACTCCAGCCATATTTGTAATTTGTGATGTGGAACTTAATTTTTTTAAAATAAAAAACAATACAATGCTTGAGCATGCTTTGGTTGATGTATAGTTAGATATTTTTTGTTTTGGTTTTGGTTTTTAGGGCCAGCAATTTGGGACAACCTGGAGTTTGGGCATTTGAGATTGGTGGCTCAAATGATATCCTATCGGCCGAAGGTACTCCGTCTCCTGCCAGTGTAGAATACAGCGACTATGAGCAATTCCAGGAAGTGACTTTAGACCCTTCCATTCTTCAACAAGATCCCATTGAAATAAGCCATCCAGAAGTCTCCTATGATGTTTCTGATAGAGGAGATAATTTTCAGACTGGATACAACTTACCTCAGCCAGTAATAGAAGATGATTTTCAGCTTCCATACCCAACTTTAACTGATCAGCCTCCAGTTAAACTTCCACGCCCAACAGGGAAAAATCCACCTCTACAGTTTCCAATCCACCAATTTCCCAACCAGCATGCTCAGATTATTGAAGTAGAAGAAGATGATGAAACTGGAATTGGTAAGATCACCTAGATAAAATTCTATTGATTATCTTTCATAAATACAGTACTATAGGCTGTTTCATGATATACAAAAGTATTTATTTACAGAGTGTTCATTGTATGATGAACAACAGATAGGAAGAAATCCACCCCCCCACCCCAATAGTTTCTAAATATGCATGGGCATAGGAAGTGTTAAATGTCTCACAGCTTATGTCTTCCACTTGCTAACTTTGCATCATATGAAAAAGTCCTCATTTGGGTGTTGTTGATGAACGAAACGTGTCTCCTATGTGAGCTGCCTTTAATATACATTTACTAATTAGGCTAGGAGAGGCAACCTACAGTTCAAAAACTGAATTCTTCCTCCTAAACATTAAGAATGTATGCAATGTTATGTTGCCATCGATTTGCCTCTTGTGGCCCTTAGCTGCCTAATAAAATAAACCTTCTCCCAACATTGCAAATTCAAAAGTTTTTCTGGGTACAGGGAATGGCTTTGAAGGACAGGATGAAGAACTTCTACCAAGGCAATGATCAGACCTATTTTGAACTCATTCCAAGAAACCAGTTTGAGTTAATATTTCAGAGAGCCCCCCCCCCCTAGTTCACAAGAATATAAAGTGGAGGAAGAAGAAGTACATTCAGACTTGCAAGATTCTGTTACTAAGGTTGTTTCAATAAAAGTACTCCTGACCTATATGATTTTGGTTTTTTTTAATCTCGTCTATCTTGTAGAGCTTATAAAATCTTTGCAATCCTGGTCTTAGATAGAGAAAATAGCATTGTTAACTAACTGAAGGGAAAGAGCTGGAATATTTAGTAGTGCATTGTAAATAACTTGTATACTTCTTTGTTATCAAAGTCCTTTGAAACAATCCTGACATGAATTGAGGCATATTATACAGATGTAATCTTGTAAAACATATGTCTTCTAATTTTGGATTACTTCTCCATTTCTCAATGGAGGCAATTATGAAGATTAAAATTCATAGTAAAAAATACCAACACCACCTAACAACTCAAAGCATTGGAAAACATTTTTAAAAGCTTGGAGAATGAAAGATAGAGGCAGCTGCTGAGGGAGGACAGTCTGGGAACAATGCAAAAGAAAGTCTGGTGCCAGGGATAAAAAAAGCATCTTGCTATCAGTAAGTGAAAAATTGTAAAAAATGGATCTTGCCATCAATCTGTTACTTCTGGCTCTACTAGGCTGAATTTCTATTCTGTTTCACAACCGGAAGAGGTTTGGGACTTTGGGTGCCGGAAAACTAAATGTGGCCAATAGTAATTAAGGAGACATTACTTCTACAATAAGAAATATATTCCTATATTATGTGGTTCTGCATTCTGTACATTTTTAGCTAACAAATGGGGAGATTAAAGACATCATAACTGGCTTAAAATTTGGTGAGCTTAACCAGTCTTCCACATAAAGCATTGTATTTTTCCCCCTTATCTACAGTGTTCCGTTACAATACAGATGTCCAGCAAAGCTGTGCAAACAACCGCCATCAATGTTCAGTTCATGCTGTTTGCAAAGACTACCCAAGTGGCTTTTGTTGCAGTTGCATTGTTGGCTACAAAGGAAATGGCAGGCAATGTGTAGCTGAAGGTAAATGTTGGTTTCCAAGTTAAATATCTACGGTAAATAATATAGCACAGCATTTTCTGAAGGGTCTTTTCTTTGGCGAATGTAAATGTTATTCTCTATATCCAGTCCAGGATATAGTAGAGAACTCTGAAATGCTTAACTTTCTGAAATTATTAAAGAAAATGTTACTAGCTACTACAGGATTTCAAATTAATGCATAATTATTTTTAAAATTGTTAATCTGAAAAAGGGATTAACTCCACATTTTCCTGGTGTTCTTAAAGTTATTATTAAAAGAACACAACTTGCTAGTTGGTTAACAGCAATAGCAATTAGTTGTATATAGACTTATAAACCTTTTCATAGTACTTTACAGCACTCTTTAATGTGCTTTACAATGTTTACAATATTTACAATGTCAGCATGTTGCCCCCAACAATCTGTATTCTCATTTTATTGATTTCAGAAGGATGGAAGACTGAGTCAATCTTGAGCCCCATCACATCAACCAAGATCTACAATACTACTACAATACTTACATTTCCCTGTTTTATTTTACTAGGTTCTCCTCAGCGAGTTAATGGAAAAGTCAAAGGACGGATTTTTGTTGGAAACAACCCAGTACCAATTGTATTTGAGAACACTGACCTCCACTCATACGTTGTGATGAACCATGGGCGTGCATACACGGCCATTAGCACAATTCCAGAAACTCTGGGTTTCTCCTTGCTTCCTCTTGCTTCCATTGGGGGTATCATTGGATGGATGTTTGCCGTGGAACAGGAAGGTTACCAAAATGGATTTACTGTTACTGGTAATTTCTAACATTTGTTCTCAAAATTATGTATTATATTTATGTTTTAATATTTGTGAGGATTTCTACATTCCCATAGAGGAGGCTTTGTAAGGTTGTTGTAACTATTTTCAGAAGAAGACAAGGGGGAAAACCACACCATAATGTACTGTTTTTTATTTCATGAACTATTATTTTCATCATTTCCCCCATCCTATTAATAAAATATTATTATTATTATTATTGTTGTTGTTGTACAATTGTATCACAGCGGCCAGTTGTTTCGCCGGATTTGGCATTGGTTACTAGTCGGGCCCCACCCAGGGGCCTAGGACGTCGTAACGTATTTTCGTAATATGTGTGCAGATCCAAGCAGTGCGGCTTTTTGCATTTGACTGATGGTGATTTTGTCAATTTTTAACTGTTTTAAATGTAATTCCAGTGCTTTTGGAATAGCACCCAGTGTGCCAATTACCACTGGAATTACCACTGCTGGTTTGTGCCATAGTCGTTGAATTTCGATTTTTAAGTCCTGGTATCTTGCGATTTTTTCATGTTCCTTCTCGGCGACCCTGCTATCACCTGGTATTGCGATGTCTATGATTGTGACCTTATTTTTCTCAACCAGTGTGATGTCTGGTGTATTATGCGCCAGTATTTTGTCGGTTTGTATACGGAAATCCCACAAGATCTTGACCATCTGATTTTCGGTGACTTTTTCAGGCTGATGTTCCCACCAGTTTGTTGCTGTTTTAATATTATAATTTTTGCACAAATTCCAATGGATCATTTGTGCTACTGAATTGTGCCGCAATTTATAATCAGTCTGCGTGATTTTTTTACAGCAGCTGAGTATGTGATCAACAGTTTCATCAGCTTCTTTGCAAAGTCTGCATTTGGCATCATCAGAGGATTTTTCGATTTTGGCCTTAATGGCATTTGTGCGGATAGCTTGTTCTTGCGCAGCCAGGATTAGTGACTCTGTTTCTTTCTTTAATGTACCTGTTTTTAACCATAACCAAGTTTGTTCACTGTCCACTTTATCTTTTATTTTTTCCAGAAATTGACCATGCAGTGCTTTGTTCTGCCAACTCTCCATTCTTGATTTTATCACATCTTTTCTGTATTCTTGTTTTGTCTGTTGGGCCTTCAGTAGATTTTTGTTCTTTACTTCGATTAATAGATGTTCTTGAGTGTCTTTTAAATAATCAGCCAGTGCATGTTTTTCTTCTTCAACTGTTTGCTTCACTTGTAATAATCCTCTGCCACCTGATTTTCGTGGCAGGTATAGTCTATCAGTATCACCACGTGGATGTAAACTGTAGTGTATTGTCATTAGTTTCCTGGTTTTTCGGTCCAAAAGGTCCAAATCAGCTTGTGTCCAGTTAACTATGCCAGCTGTGTATCTTATAACTGGTATTGCCCAGGTATTTATGGCCTTGATTGTATTTCCACCATTCAATTTAGATTTTAAAATTTTCTTAACTCTGTTGGTGTACTCTCGCCTGACAATAGTTTTTACTTCTCCATGCTTGATGTTATCCAACTGCAGAATGCCTAAGTATTTGTAGGCTTCATTTTCTTTGCATTTAATTAGTTGGCCATTGGGCATTTCAATTCCCTCAGATGCAGTGATTTTGCCCCTTTTTATGGATACAGTGGCGCATTTTTCCATGCCAAACTGCATTGAAATATCGGTGCTGAATACTCGGACTGTGTTTGTCAATGATTGGATTTCTATTTCTGACTTTCCATAGAGTTTCAAATCATCCATATATAGTAAATGCGAAATTTTTTCAGCTTTTTTGGCTGTTTGGTAGCCTAATTTCATTTTTTTTAAGATTACTGATAGTGGGATCATTGCGATGATGAAGAGAAGAGGTGAAAGTGAATCACCCTGGAAAATTCCTCGCTTGATATTAACCATTCCGTAGCTCTCATTCCCTACTGCCAACTCAGTTCTCCATTGTTTCATTGCCTTTTCAGTAAAGGATGTAATATTTTTGCTAATGCCAGTTGTTTCTAAGCATTTTATGATCCAACTATGTGGCAGTGAGTCAAATGCCTTTTTGTAATCAATCCAGACCATATTCAAGTTCGTTTTTCTGTTCTTACAATTTTCTAATATCATTTTATCAATTAGAAGCTGATCTTTTGTGCCCCTGCTCCTTCTTTTGTTGCCTTTTTGCTCTACTGGCAAGATGTTGTTTGTTTCCAAATAATCCATCATGTTATCTGCAATAATGCCTGTGAGTAATTTGAAGGTTGTTGGTAAGCATGTTATTGGTCTATAGTTTTCAGGTGTTGTTCCTTTAGTTGGATCTTTCTGCATCAAGTATGTTTTTCCAGTTGTCAACCATTCATCAATTTGGCCCTTTTGTAAAATTTCATTCAGTTGCCTGGCCAATATTGCATGTAAACTGGTCAGATATTTGAGCCAGAAACCATGTAATTGGTCCTTTCCAGGTGATGTCCAATTCTTTACCTTTTTAACTCGATTTTTTATCATCTCAGTTGTTATTTCTAATACTTGCATTTGTTTGTTGCCAATGCTTTTCTCAAAGTCATGTATCCACTTTGCTTCCTTGTTGTAGTCCTTTGCATTTTCCCACAATTCTTTCCAGAATTCAACTGTGGCCTGCTTTTCTGGTTTTTCATTTTTGGTGTCACCATTCACATTAAGACTTTGATAAAAACGCCGTTGGTCTGATCGAAATTGCTGATTTTGTTTATATTGGATGATTCGTGCCTCATATCTTTCAATTTTTCTAGCTGTTGCTGTTATCTGCTGTTTTACAATCTCTACAGCTTCATTGATGTTTCTTGTATCCAATCTATATCTTCTGATTAGCCGATCTATGATTTTGTTGTTTTTAAGCCGTTGCTCATGCATGTTCTTTAAGTTACTAGCATCTGCCCTTAATTTTTTGATTTTTTGTTCTAGACGGATTTTCCACTTTGGCTTTGATGCTTTTTCTGTTGTGTGACTAGGTACTTTAATTTTAATGCCTAGTTCGTTAGTGACTATTACAGCTGCGCTGTACATTAACTGGTTTGTTTCCAAGATGGATCCCGGTTCAATTGTTGAAAACATTGCATTAACCATTTTCATGATAGGGGCCAAAATTTTCTTAGGCACAGTTTTTAGTGATGGTAAACGTTGCCTTTCCTCATTAAGCAGAAAATGCTCCATGATCTTATCCTTCAATTCTTTTTGTTTTTGAGTTAGTTCATCAGTTGGTTCAGTGATAACTGGTTCTAGTGGTGGTGATGTTATTTCCTCCCTGAGAGCTTCTTCTGGGAGTTCTACTATAGTGTCTTTAGTTGTGTCTTGAATATCAGTTATTTCCGCTTGTGATATTGTTTTTTGGGTTTTGCAATTTGCCTGAATTTCCTCATGTTCAACTTCACTAAACACTTTATTCCGTATAATAAATCGCCTTTGATCTGCTAGTCGTTGTTCACTAACATTTGAATCTGGATATTGTTGTTTCCATAATTCATACATTCGCTTTAAATATCCTCTTTTTTCTGGCTCTGAGTTGTAGTAACAGGCCATTATGGCACGGTTTTCATCTGCACTATATTTTTGTCGTTTTGTTGGCTGGTCCACTTGTAGCCCACTTGTCGACGGATGTCCAGGGACCCCAACATCCGCCGCGGCCCTTGTTAACCCGCGCGACGACCGATGCGGTATGGAATTCTTATTCGTTTTTTTCACCATATTGTATGGGTTGGCGGGGTTTTTTTTACAGGACCAGATGCCAACCTGATCCCAACCTTCCTCCTTTCTCATCCAGGCTTGGGACCGGCAACGGCGGAGTAGTTATTATTATTATTATTATTATTATTATTATTATTATTATCATCATCATCATCATATACTAGAAAAAAATCATAAAATACAAAAACTTTTTTAAAAAAGTTAAACAACTGTAGAAAAATAAAGAAAGAAAAATACTGTCAGTAGTAACAGGCCTCTTGGGTGAAGCCCAAAAACATCAGGAGCACTACTTAAACCCTATCAGACTGACAAAATCACTATCAGTCAATTGCAAAAGACAGCTTTACTTTGAAACAGCTTACAGCCTGTGATGAATACCTTTAATAGCAACATTTGCCTATTCCAGGTCCTTGGGAAGGACTCAATAGGTGGATAAAATGCCAAATCCAACCTAAACACCTGGTTGACTGTGTAACAAGCCATTATAATAATAATAATAAAAATCAAGGAGACACAAAAAATAGAAAGTGAGAATGCAGGTTCCAAAAATGAGCAAGAAAAATTGTTAGGTTGTGTAGGCAGAATCTAATTCCATAATCATATTAAAACATGATTTGTTTCAACAATTGTTAAATTTTCTTAGAATTCAGACATATAAACTGTAGCTTGTTAACAAAATCACAGTTAGTGGTGTATATACATAATACTAAACCAAAAGCAAACAATCCACTTAAAGTTTAGCTGATTAGGTGAACCAAGACTAATATTTTAACACAGAGGGTGGCTTTTCCAACAGATAAATAAAACATAATGTAATTTATCTTCTAGGTGGCGAGTTTACAAGGCAAGCAGAAGTTACATTCCTCAGCAACAACGAAAAGCTGATCATTAAGCAGAAGTTCAGTGGGATTGATGAACATGGGCATCTTACAATCAGCACGCAACTTGAAGGCAAAGTACCTGAGATCCCATTCGGCTCATCCGTCCATATAGAACCTTACACTGAGTTATATCACTCTTCTAGTTCGGGTAAGTTAAATACATTTGCAGGAAAGCTTGCAGCCAAATCTATTAATGCAGGATGAAATCATCTATTCAGTCCCTGGTCTCTCCAGGCTGGAACTCTTTTTAACCATAGGAGGTATATCACACCATTTATGAAACTAATTGACATTAAGGACCAGAACCCAAATCAACATATGCAATATACAGGTATTCAAAGCTACTGGTAACTTCTCAGCCCTTCAACGCAGCTCTTTCAGCTTGTCCCCCAGGAAACAACTTAAGGACTATTGAAGAAAGGAGATAACTGATATTGATTAATGGCAACCATTTTTAATCCAAAGATTTTCCTAACTAGTCAGGCATTTACTAGTTTCAGAATTCTTGGCAAAGTTGTTGGATTGGGGGTTGCTGAGAGAAAAGGAGGTCAGTTCTGCTAACTCTGTTAAACATGTACTTTGTTCCATTGTTTCCCCCCCATATATATATATATATATATATATATATATATATATATATATATATATATGTATGTATGTATGTATGTATGTATGTATGTATGTATGTATGTATGTATTGTATCTTCAGGCTAGCACAATGCATCATGTATAATTATATCATTGGTATCATGTATCTATTTTAGCAAGACACTGAAGTTGTCTAATTTATTGCTGTGTTTTAGCCAACAAATTACCGTTATATTTGAAAACAAAAAGTCTGATCAAAATGATTAGTTTCCAGCCATATGCTCAAAATAAGGGATTATCTTGACTGAGAATTTTGAGGGACATGCTAAGGACTACACTCCACAAATACAGTTTATTTTGACAGAGTTTGTATTTAATAATTCCCCCCTCTCTCTCATGAACTCTTTCAATTTGTTTGGCAATTTTTGTAGAGATTATAAAAACTTCAATAGAAGCTTTGGGAGAGCCACATTTTTTTTATTTCCCCAATTTATATTGCAGGGAACTTTATGTGATCATTTATAATTACCTATAAAAAGATACTTCACATTATTCTTACTATATTTAAATGTAAACATCCATTGTGTGGAACATGCTTTACTGAAAAGACTTTGCCTGACAAACCTTTCTGTTATGAAATTGTTCAGTACTCAAGTCTTATCAATTTGTACTCAAATAACTGAGGATGTGACCAAATGTGGGCTGCAAAACTTCAGATGACCACTAGATGACAGCAGAGTGTTGAGTTCTCTGTGCCTCTTAGCTGACAGCTAGTAATTGTCCAGATTTTTGTAGTCTAGATCTGTAAGACCTATGATCAATTGATTAACTATTCAGTGTTGTTTACCATTTCATAGATTTTAAGAGCTTGCTCTCAAAATCATCCATTTGTTTGATGGATGGAATTTAAGATTGCAAAACAAGACATGGTACAAAAATTGAATTGTGTGATACAATGGGAAATATTTCTGCTTTATTATGAAACCTGATGGGAAAAATGGATCATTTTAGGAAGATTCTACTGAAGTCCACACAAAGATGCTGAGATTGGGAAACACTTGTCTCAGGAGATCTGCTGCTTTTCTTTAGCCCAGTTCAACATTTTGGACAAGTCAGCTGAGGTCTTTAGTTGCGCAATATAAAAAGTTTACATTTTTGCAACATTGCAAAATTAACGTCTTTAGTTGAATAAAAGTGAAATGAATATAAATTAAACACAAGCTGATTGATATTGTTGAGACTTAGCTTTAACTATTGCGTAAAGATATTAAAAAGATAAAATAAACATTAGCCTTTTATAAAGGAATGAATTGGAAAATACCTCTCTCACACACATACCCCGGCACAATTCATAGTGGAGAAAGAAACAGTGAAACAAATTTATATTTTTCACATTCCTCCTCCTGTCAGTGTGAAAAGCTGTTCTGAAGAAGCAAAATAGCTCTAAAACAGCATGAAATATGACGAAAGAGTGCAGAGGCATGAGAAAATAAATAAGTCCTCCACCCCATTTCCTCTGCCAGTAGGAAGAAGATATCTTTCAGAGTCTTGTGTGAATAAATTATCAAGAGTCAGCCCCATCATTGTAGAGCTAGATTGTTTGTCATATTTTAATATTGTTACGTTAAATGAAATATATTCAAGTGTGGCTAATTTTTATTAATATGAATTTATTTCATATATTTCAGTTATCACATCCTCTTCTACCAGAGAGTATACTGTGACGGAACCAGAAAGAAATGGAGTATCACCAACATACACAGTTTCTTATCAATGGCGACAAACTATTTCGTTTGATGAATGCATCCATGATGATTCCCATCATTCTGGTTCAGCTACTCAGCAGCTATCAGTGGACAGTGTCTTTGTCTTATATAACAAAGAGGAGCAGATTTTGCGATATGCAATGAGCAATTCAATTGGCCCAATTGGTATGTTCAGTTGACAATTAGCCTGGTTTACTTCCACTGCCTTTGCATAGAAGCCTGTCTTTGATTTTATATTTGTGGGTTTTCAGATGCAACAGTCCATATAAAAGAGCCATTCTCTTTGCTAGTCCACCATCCTGCTTCCCACAGAGTCAAATCAAACATCTCTAGGATGTAATAACTGAAGGCAACAGTCAGCCTCCTGCTGTTCATTTCTAAAATTAGTTTCTTACATATTGCCTTTGATCCTAGAAGTTCCATTAACAATTCTATTCTTTATGAGTTTTACAAATCTTTGCTTAAAGTAACTTAAGCTAGTGACCATCACTGTATAGTGTGCCAAAAAAAAATTCCATACATATTTTAGTGAAGAAATACTTTCTTGTGCCTGCCTTGAACTACCTGTGCCATCCAGTATCAATGAAAGACCCTGAGTGCTAGTATATGAGAAAAAAGAATTCACTATCCATCCGCCATATATAAATTCATAAATTGTTGTTATTTGCTCCTTTAGTGATATTTTTTGCTAGTTAGAAAACTCAAACATTCAACCTTTCTTCAAAAGGAGAATGTTTTTTTCTTCTGCTCTTTGATATTCACTGCAAAATGGGTTGATTCGTGAACAGTGCTATTTATCTTCTAAGAGCAGACATAAAAGCAATTTGTTTTTTAAAGGACCTATTATACTGACAATAATACAAACCTATATATAGCTATTCTAAAGTAAGTTTCAGTGATTTCAGTAAGGCTTATTTCCATGTAAGTGCATATGGATTGGTTCCTTAAATGAGAAATACCTTACTGTTTGGGTATAGCTGAAGAATATTTTCTTTCTGAATATTCTCTATCTGATTTGTTAACATTCTATCATGAAATTTCATAAGTAAGATAACTCATTTGTGCTTAAGATCACATATGAAGTCATTGCAATTTGACTATAATGATATATTATTAAAATGATTGCATTTTAAAATGATTAAAATTGTTCAGAAGCCAAGATGAGTTATGACTAGAAGATAGATAGATAGATAGATAGATAGATAGATAGATAGATGGATGGATGGATGGATGGATGGATGGATGGATGGATGGATGGATGGATGGATGGATGGATGGACGGACGGACGGACGGACGGACAGACAGACAGACAGACAGACAGATAGATAGATAGAATTCTAAAAGCTGGATTTGATAAACCATCCATAAGGGATAGGTAACAAAATTGGTCTGCAGAAAAGCTGAGTAGAAATGTAGCATGCTGTTTGTGAATACAGCTATAATTCATTCTATTATGTCATAGTTATTATTTATTAAACTAATATTTATACTTATTCTGAATTTAGAGAAATGCTTAGAGTTTCTATATTAGAAATAATATATGGGCCTAGAAGAACTTAATTCTTCTTGGTTCTTGTTTATTACCTTTAAGATACATTTCCATAGTTTGCCTTAACCTTTACAAACATGAGGAGTATATACATTTTTGCTGAGCATTTAAAAGCTATGCTGTCCAGATTTTACACCCTTTGGCATCTTATAGACCTGGAAACTATTCAATGTTAAATCACTTTTTCAAGAGCACAAATATAGAAAGATTATTATTTTTCAGATAATCTTCTTTAAAAGTAACTTCTATGGTCTCTTGGCAGATGGTTCGGGTGATGTAAGCCACAATCCTTGTTACACAGGCACCCATGGCTGTGACATTAATGCAGTTTGTCGTCCAGGAACAGGCAATCAGTTTACCTGTGAATGTTCAGTGGGGTTCCGGGGAGATGGACGGACATGTTATGGTAAGAATTTTATTTTTAATAGGACTTATGTAAAATCAATGTGATTCTTCATCACTGTATTCACTTTCAGAATCTATGTTTTGCTGTTTGCTATTTGTTATAAACTTGCTATACATGACAAATTCTGGTATATTTTCTCCTTGTATATGTGTGCCAACAGAAAGTCACCTGATTTCCTCAACAGAAATAGCAATATGGTCAAATTGTACTCTATACAATGTCTTTTTAAGCATTTACAGCTTATCCTGGAGCCCTGCAAATTAGGGCAGAACTATGTGTGAAGTATACATATAGAAGTTATTTGTATAATCTGACCTGTTTCTGCTAGGACTTTTTTTTTTTTTTAAAAAAGACCCAGATTGGGAATGTAGAGCCAAGGAAGAATTTTTAATCCTTTGTTCCGATTGAAAATGGTCTTTTGCCCATAGCTATAAGGAATGCAATCCAAATGGGAGCCACAGTAAAAATGCTGAAGATAAAACTCAATTCATACCTATCATCTAAAAAATGGGGTGGGGTGGGGTAGGGGGAAACCCGAGTGAATCCATATAATTAATATTGTCTTGACTTTTGCTTGTGGTTTCTCAGGACCAAACTAAAGGAGATTAGCTTTCTTGGGAGGTTGTGTATCAGAGCTGAAGGGTGGCAGTACAGAATTGCTGCTGTTGTGCTTGAGTTATGTTTAGAATTTTTCATCCTGACTACACAGCCGCCTGAAGATAACTTTGAACAGCATGGTGGCTAGGAAAAAAAGGATGGATTAGCCATATCCCTCCACAATTTATTCATCTTCTGCAAGGCTGCGATCTTCTGAGGTACCTTGGGTTTAAAAATAAATACCCATCTCCTTTGTGCACACCTTGTCATGATATTAAATTACTGTGCTGTAAGAATCAGATGGAATAAAAACACACTGGTATCCCAATCTGACAAAATCAGATACTACGTTCTTCATCACGTACGTTTTGACAAGTCATGTGGCTGGTGCTTCTAATCTCTGTTGGAACAGGTTTGCTTGGAAAACAGAGATGGCCTTTCAGCTGAACTAAAGCTAAACACAGATATGCCATGCTCTTCCTTTAAAGATTTGTGAGTGCCAGTTGTATAATAACGTTGCTTTTTTACACAGATGTAAATGAATGCCAGGAGCAGCCAACAGTGTGTGGCAGTAATGCTGTATGTAATAATCAGCCTGGGACTTTCCGATGTGAATGTTTAGAGGGTTATCAGTTTTCAGATGATGGGCGAACATGCACAGGTAAGTTTATTTCAAAACCTCCTTTGTTGTTTTGGGAAATCCAGACTATCTTAAGAAAGTACTACAGGTAGTCCATGACTTACAACCATTAGTTTAATGACTGTTTGAAGTTATGATGCCTTAGAAAAAGGGACTAATGACTTGAAGTTGCATTTATGATGCTCATGGTCACATAATTGCAATTCAGACATTTGGCAACTGATTGCAGCATCCGGTGATCATATAAATCTGATTTGCAAACTTTTTGCCGATTTTCAGCCAAAAAAACCCCCAACCACCCACTGGGAAAACTGGATTCACTTAATGACTACCTGATTCATGCAAAACAACTGTTGTAAAAATTGAAGTAAAATTGGGTTCAACTTGACGTACAACAGAAACTCTGGTCCCAATTGTAGTCATTTGGCATTTACAACAGTAGCAATCACTTTAACTCTCCCCCGCACCCTCCATTTCTGCCCCTTTGCCACCAGGGACTCTGCTGCTGCCTAATCCTGCCACCCCAGCTGACCTTCAGCATCTTCTTCCACTGTTGACGAAGTGTGTTTGCGAGGTTTAGGCAGGGCCAGCAGCTACTTCAACCAGAGGCTCCCCCAATGAGAGGAAAAATATACCGAAGGTCAGCTGGAAGTGGTAGGCAGGGATAGATAGTGGAGTATAGGTTGACCAAAAGGGCAGAAGAGGATAGATATGGGAGATGGGGGAATTGAAGTGGAGGGGAATACTACAGAGTAGGAGAAGCATAAGGTCCTCACCTAACAACGGTGTATATCTATGGAGTCCTCAGTCATCCAGGGGTCATAGGTTGTCCCAAAGGTGTTTTTTCAAGAGGCACAGGACTTTCTGGTTTTTCTTTGAAGATGTTTAGCTTCTTATCCAAAAATCTGAGAGCTGAAGAAACTTCTTGGATGAGAAGCGAAACGTCTTCAAAGAAAAAACAGAAAGTCCAGTTGCCTCTTTAAAAAGCACCTTTGGGACTAACAATGGTGTGCAATCCCAGCCTATTGGCCACAATAGAGACTAGTGGAATAGCTGTTGCTAGGCAGTGCAATCATGTGACATGTTGCTTAATGTCCACTTTGCTTAGCAATGAAAACTTTAGTTCCTATTAGGGTCATTAAGTGAGTACTACCTATACAATAAAAGTAGCCCTCACCTCTATGGCATTGGTTTCTTAATCTGGTGTACCTTATACCTTTCATGATACAATTTCCATCCTTCCACAATCCCATTTAAATAGGTAGATAAGGGGCAGAAACTGTAATGCAAAACATTTTATTACAGTTATATCCCCCTTGCTCCTCTTATGGATGACTATAGCCTTTGTTCTGCTGTTATTTATGTGTAAAAATACCCTCATTCTGCTATGTGGTTCTGGGTCATTCTGGTAGTGCTAGAGAGGATGAGGACATTTGGCAAAGAGCACCTGAGAGTTTTTTACAGCTAAATAATAAAAAATGGAAAGTGCTCAATCAAAAGTAGAGCCAATAAGTGTGTTCCCTTTTTGATTTTTTTCAGTAGGGAAAGTTAATACAGCCTTGAATTTCTTAGCTAATAACATCTGTTCTATCATGGATCCCTAACCCTAGCCCTAGTAGAGATACATCCAGATGTGATCCCAGCAGAATCTGTTGTGAAGTGTCCTTTTAACCTTCACTGAATAAATCATTTGCTATATTAAATGTGTCCTAATGAAGTGTATTGAGCAAAGAAGAGACATAAAACTGTGGCTAAGTTAAGACTAAACTTTTCATAAAGGGAGACTGGATAGTTTATAGTGAAGGTATGTAATGTGATAAGGTTTCTAAAGTTTTAGTCTGATAAAAATTTTATTGTCTGCCAAGCAGCTGTATTAAACATTTCCTTTCTTATATTTTAGTAGCTTCAACATCTGTTTGGAAGGAAGTTTAGTGCTTGGCTGTAGCTAGGCATGTCTTTAATTATTATTTTTTCTTTCTCCCTGTCAAATGCAATTGTTTAGTTAACAGTATCTCTAGTAAAGGGAAAGAAAGTAAAAAAAATATCCTCTGAAATCTGGAGATTGTTTGGGGATTTAGTGCAGACTATATTGAGCTAGATGCAGTATAAAACAATTTGTATTTTACATATGCATAGTCTTTGACTTAAAGATCTTAAGTGAGCCCGGAATTACAGTCATAAGTCATTGCAATTGTTAAGTAAGTCTCTAACTGGCCTTGCCTGATTTTACAACCTTTTTCAGAGTGGCTGTTAAGTGAATCCATTTTATCCAATGACAGTGTTTTTTGCCAAAAACTGGGAATAAACACTGGGAACTAGCAAAAAATGTAGGAATATATTTTCCAGTGACCATGGGATGATCCAAACAGCGATAAAAATGAACTGGTTGCCCAGTGCCCAAAATGCAATCATGTGATTGGTGTCTGCAGATGTCAACATTTCAAAATTGGGTTGTAAGAATCCATTATAACTTTGAACAATTGCTAAGTGGCCAGTCATAAATTGAGGACTGCCTGTATATGTTTAAGGAGGTAGAAAGGTATATAACATCCTAGACATTCTGCCTCGTTTATGCCTCGCAGGACACCGAACAATTTAGGTCTTAAAATGGCTCAACTTTTGTTATTATTGTTATTTGAGGAGCAACAAATAACTGTAATGGTTTTAAAAATACCTCTTGTAAATCAAGTGTTTTATACTGTCATACCCAAGTCAGCAGGACAAGATCAAGAATTACACAAACTTCAATCAGGAATTTTAGTATAGGAATTAGGAATTTTATACAGAATCCTAGGAATGCAATAGGAACTTCCAGTCCTCTTCTACTACTAAGGTAGAAGGTAACACTATTTGTTAAGATAAATCCTGTCTTTTGAATGTTTTGAATCTTTCCTTCCTGTATTCTGGACTGAACTGTCGTTAATTAGATAAAACTCTATTACAATGCATTATCTATTAGTTACTGATGTCCAGCATTCCTCCCACTTCTTACTTATCCTCTTCACTCCCTTCACACATAGTTTTTCCCTTTTCTTGTAAAGTTGATTTGGATTGTTCCCAGAGTTCTCTAAGGAAAAATTTGTTTTTAGTTTTTCCAGCAGTTATATCAGAAAAGTATGAACTCAAAACTGAACAGTCAAAAGATAAGATCAGTATAATGAATAGATCTGCTATCCTTAGCTTACGCAAAAGTGATTCTGAGCAGCTGTGTCAAATAATGAAAAAAACAAAGAGGGAGAAAATATTTGAAGAGGAAACGATCCAAGTACCCATCAAAAGATGCTATTGTTATAGTCAGGGAAGAGAAAGAAGATGAAAGTTGTACAAAGACTGAATGTAGCATTTTAAAGTGTAAACAAGAAAGCAAAAGGAAATATGTCTCAGTTAAGAACTCAAACGAATAAAAGAAAATAGCTAAAGAGGTAGAAAGTTGTCTTATTAAAAAACCAAAAGAAAATGTACAACTAAGATAGGTTTATTAAAGCAAAAGCACAGAAGAAATGATAGAGGCAAATGAATGCAAAAAAAAAAGACAATACTGAAGCCATTTAGAAATAGTTTTATCGAATGACAAAAACATTTCAGACAGTGTGAGAATTCAGAACCTATTCTCTACAAAGTGACTTAATCTACCTACTATCATATAGGAAATCCCATGGTGCAAGTGAAAATGCCCATTGAACTGTTTAAAGCTACAAGAGAAAAGGCAGTTAAAATGCTGTGTCAAAAGATTTCAGAAAAAACTGCATCTGAGGTTGAAAGTAAGAAGGTGCAAGAAAATGTGCAAATTAGAATTTTTTTACAATATAGAATTCTTTATTGGCCAAGTGTGACTGGACACACAAGGAATTTTTCTCCAATGCATAAGCTCTCAATGTTTATACAAGCACCTTTTTGCTCAAGATCTTAAAAGGGGAAATAGAACCATTTACCTCTGACCTCAGATGGGATAGTAAAAATAAAACATAATAGAGAATATAAGTGAAATAATGATTTAATCTTTATACTTTGCAACAATAAAGAATGAGATTATTGATACAGCATCCCGAAGTAAAGTGAGATTAATTATGAGAAGATACAAAAGTTAATTTTAAAAAAGCAAAAAAACCCACCTCTGAATAGTTGAAGTAGTGGTTTTTGAGTAGTAAAGAAGGAAGATGGATGCCTTTGAATTATGTCATTGAAATTGCTACAATTGGCTACAAAAAGTAGCTAATCGAATGGTCTTGGGCTAAATAAAGACTGACTGCTTCAAGCAGAAATTCACAAACTTTGGGAGTATGATTTGAGCTGATTGACATAACAAACTTTTATGTTTGCCCAAGTTGAGGGAAGTAGAGGAAAAGAATCACACTGGATTAAAGGATGAGGAATCGAGATCCCCAGATGACCTTGGAAACACTATGTGTTATAACTCAGTACAAGTGGAGATTGCATCATTTGTCCATCTAGTCACCAGGGATCAGGCCCAATAGATATATAGCTCTGAAGGAAAGGAAAATAGTTAGATATGTTTTGCAATATTGTGTAGGAAACTCAGACAATTATATATGGAGAATATGTCAGATTTTACTAGAAGTCATGGAGAATTGCAGGAGAGAAATCTGTGTTATATGCACTATATATTTTTCTTGTGAATAGCCAACATTGGACATAGCCTAATTTGTTGCCAGTGTCATACAAAATATTTTGGAAATAATAATTGATTAATTACTAAATAAATTAATTATAGAATATATTTATGTGATTACTTAATTATTTTAAATGGAAAATTGTTTTCATAGTAGAAAAATTTAAGTGAGGTTCAATGTGCTTTTGGATACTTTACAGTATGGATGAAGACTTTCAGAGTTTAAAAAGAATGTTAATGTTTTAGAGACAATTTAATTCCCAAATGACTTCACTTAATGATGACTATTCAGTTTGGAAATGTTCTGTATTTGTTTAAAATTCATTAATCTGCCAAAAATTTTATATCTCACTGAGTTTCAGCTATAGTCAATTGCCAAATTGTAATTCTGGGTCATCGGTGGCTTAAACTTTCGTAAGATAGTAAATCGTTCTTTGTATAAGCAACAAGGGTTTGCAAAGAACCCTTTCATGGTTTTATTGTTTCTCCACATGGAGACATTGCTACCCAGCAATTATGTAAAAAAAGTCCTGCATTGAGGTTTTAATTATGTATTGAATTATACATAGTTGATTAATTTCCAGGATCTTAATGTTGCACGCAATACCACAGAAGTTCCAAAACATATTCCACTCTGTAGCTGCTGTCACAAAATATATTTGAGCAAAAATAGGTTATAAAATTGTGCTATATTCTATGTACAGATCTATTTGTCTGTCTTCCCCAAATGCAAAACAGAAACTGGTGGTAAACTCTACTGGAAAGGTTTTGAGTAAAAGCTTGTGTGTGTGTGCGTGTGCATGCGCGCGCACGTGCGCGCCCACACACTTTTCCCCCATTCATTTTCAAGCAGAAATAGAATACTGTCTGAAAATTCATGTCTAGATGTCATGGGAAAAGGAAGGTGGGAGAGATAATTTAGAAAGTAAGGTGAACAATTCCTCATAACACATTATGAATGGCAAACGTTCGATTCTCTGAGGTCTCCTAGCCCTGTTAATAACAAATTAGCAGACTAGAAGTATGGGCAAACAAAGTTTGCCATGCTTCTTTTTTGCCTACATCTGGAGATTGCCATTTTGACTAATGTCTCAAACAGCAAAATGTATGGAATTGTGTTGAATTGTAGAGAAAGGAAACATCAAGTAAATTTGTATAACATAATGAACTAAATGATGGAAAAAGCTACCATGAATGTGAGAATCTGTGCTTGAGAAAAAGCAGAATGCAGGAAAGGGTTTGGTGAAAATAAGCAATTAAACCAAAAGATGACTCTAGCATCTATATATAAACTGCAAGACTGAGAGGAAGGAAATCAAATTATATCTGATAAACACTAAAACATAAATAAATATAGAGTACTGGTGACATGGGTATTAGCTAGATGCCATAATACACTTTACTCTTCTAAGTAACAATTTGGCTCACAAATTTTGCAACATCTAAAAGCATAAAGTTAAAAATACCTTTAAAATCCCAACTTGGAAAGATTACTTTTAAAAAAAGTCTACAGTACTCAGTTTTTTCTGCTTTCAGCATCTCCTGAAAAAAATTTTTGTTGTTGAAAAAGAAAAAGCTTAAACTTTAATCTTCTTTGCATATGCATATTTGATTTACAGCTGTCGACCGTGTAGTGAATCATTGTTTGATGGGTTCACACACGTGTGATATCCCCCAACGTGCCAGCTGCATCTACTCTGGTGGATCTTCTTATATCTGTGCATGTATTCCAGGGTTTTCTGGAGATGGACGTTCCTGCATAGGTGAGGGATAGCATTGTCTTTTCTTTTTGTCTTTTTTTTTGGGGGGGGGGTCTTTATGCAATTCTGTTATATGATAATTGTGTTCAACCCTTTTATCATAATAATTTTTATGTGGTGAAGAAAATAACTTTAAAAAAAACGAAATGAACTAACAGAATCTTTTTTTATTGCTGGGGTCAAATATTCTACAATCCATATTTTTTAAGTTATTTTTTCATATTAATTTTTGGAAATCAAATGAGAGCAGGGCTGTACAGTGAGAATTTATATGAAAATGTTATTAATTACAAATATATCTTCAGAAATTCTTAAAAGGCAGAAATAACCAATTATTAAAAATATGCACTTATCAAAAGTTCACAGATTCCATCTGGAATACTCAGGATTTTCAGGCAAATAGCAATTGTTTATTTCAATATTAACAGTTATAAAATAATCCGATTGTGAATACTATACTACTACTATCAATGCATATTTTTTGTTTATGGGAAATTAAATGTTTCTCCAATATTTGATTCCCATTAAATTTACTGTGCCATTGACAATTTATTTATTTATATAGGAGATGCACGGGATACTGGTATATTCCAACTTTGTAATTTTTTCCTCTTTAAAACACCCTAATTGTTGATTAAGATAGTTACTATCTTGGAACTGTTTAGCATGCCCACAATCTATGTGCATAAAAGTTGTTTGTGAATTATCAAACAATAGTTTGATACTATTTGACTCAGTAGGCACTGTGCCTTGATTCTCTGAAAAGTTCATGGGGTTGCAGACTCAAATATTTTGCAGAGGATTTACAATAAGATATTGCATGGAAGAGCCTTATATCCTATATTATTATTCTCTTATAAAAAAATAGATGTAGATGAATGTCAATCGAACCGTTGCCATCCAGATGCTGTTTGCTACAACAGCCCAGGGTCCTTCAGCTGCCAATGCAAAGCAGGTTATCATGGCGATGGCTTCCACTGTGTATCACAAGGTAAACTTTCAGAACAATATGTAAAACATTCTTAGAGTGCAAACACTAAAGAGTACTTCCATGGAATAGTCGATGGGCAGCAATTATGCTTTGCATACTGTGATTAATCAAGGTTTGATTAAGGTATAATTATTTGCTCTTTCTTCAGATCTGTTGTTGTCTGTTCCATCTGTTGTTGTTTGATAATTGTTCCTTGTAGTTAAGGAAGTGAAAAGACAATCATCCAGTTCTGATATATATATAGCTGTAAGATAGAACTACAAGGTCATATTCAATACTTCTATTACCATTTTTTTACAGTTTTTCAACAGTATTATAGCTGAAATATTTTAACACAGCTTTCTGCATCTTTGAACTTAAGCCAAAATATATATTTTACAATGCAGAAATTATTTTCATTTAGCAAATTCATTCTTTAAAGAAGTTGCAAAATTTTGCATCTCTTCAGGACATATCCAGCTTGCCAGTAAAAGAGGTACTGATGGAAGAGTAGCACTCTAAAAATACTAAGAGTGTCTATAATTCGTTATATCCTCACACTCCACTGTTTGATTTCAAAAAGAAACAGCTGTCTGAATTCTGTCACCTCTTTCTCTTCATAGACTTAATTTAAACAAACCCAGACACTGGCTAGAAGTTATTATCACTAAGTACCGTTCATCAACTGTAATGTACGCTATCCTTCACAAAGGAAATGAATTGCTGATAAAAATTTGCATCAAATTGGTAATGCTTTGTAACAGAGTTAAAACTGAATGCATTTCAAGTATAACCTCCTAATACTGAAGTGTTAATTAACTTTTCTTTGAACCTCTCTTAAGAAAATCACTTTAAAATGACATGTTGCTTCCCAGAGCTATCATGAGAAGGATGACTCATCTTACACAATCTATCTCAACCTGATATCCTCCAGAAGGGTTGCACTGCATCTGTAGAATATACAGCTACGCTGCGGGGATCTTTTCATCTAAATACCTTTAGGGCACACATAGTTAAGAACATAGGAATAAACTTACTGGATCTCTATCTCTCTTGAGTATCTTCTCAGTCTAATACTCAAATGTTTTCTGTATTTAATTTATTCAAATATATTATTTGCATATATTATTTACAACTGTGGAAAAATGACCATTGATTTGATTCTGCTCCACCAAAACCCAAAAGAAACAATAATAGCTTCTTATAAACACTATTCCTACAGAAAGGGAGAAAGAATAAGGACATAAGCAAAGTACTGCTGGATTAGCTCTCTGACCCATCTAGCCCATCAATCTATTCTTACAAATAACTCCATAAGTAAGCCAGCAGATTGTCTTCAGAAACGGCCACGCTACGATGATAGCTAATAAGCATTGACCCCCATGACTTCCTTGTGTAGTGAATCCAAAGTTTAAATGCATATTGTGTAAAGAAAAAATAAGTTTGTATCTTTTAATTGCAATTCTAAACAAACAGTGAGTAGTCTAAATGACAGATCATCAGCCATTTCTGATGTGATCTATATGGATTCCAGCTGACTTTGAAGAACTCTTGTGGGTAGAATATGGGCTTAGGTAACCCACCTAATAGAAATAAAATTAAAGAATGTTTACATATTCTTCTTTTTATTACAGAAGTAGAGAAGACCAAATGTCAAAGAGAACAAGAACAAATTCTGGGTTTGGGCCAAAGAGAACATAGGCCAATTGGCCAATTTATTCCCCAGTGTGATATCTATGGGAATTACTTGCCAACCCAGTGCCATCCTAGCACTGGTTACTGCTGGTGTGTGGACAGAGATGGTAATGAGATAGATGGTACTAGAAGTGGCCCAGGTATCCAACCTCCATGTAAGTTGCTTCTAAATTAATAAGCTAGAACAATAATTTTCTTCATTTAGATTTTGCCTATTCTTACATTCAGCTTAACTAAGAAAATTGATATGTATGAATTCGAGATATTTGCAGTTTTTTGTGTATCAAAATTCTATGATTAAATGAAAGGTACTTTATACTATATATGTGATTTGAATTATTTGGTTTTATTTTATAATTAGATTTGTATTTCTAATAATAGAAACTGCAGTAGAAAATGTAAAATATTGTTAGCATGAAATGTTTTGCATACGTTTTCCAGTCAATATTGCATTTTACCCTAGTTCAGTGTTTCTAAACCTTAGCAACTTTAAGATATATGGACTTCAACTATCAGAATTCCTCTTGGAGTTGAAGTCCACACATCTTAAAGTTGCCAAGATTGAAAAACACTGCCCTAGTAGTGAAAGCCCCAGAAAGTGAAAGCATAGGTCCCTGGTAGAAACCTGGTAGAAACATGTATTGGCTCATCACATATCAAACTTTGATTCTTTGGACTTGCTTCCTGATGTCAGATACAAACATGTAACTCATGTGGTTTGTATTGAGATATCATAATGCACATTTCATCACTTGATTCCCTGCATTTCTCCCATGGATGTCTAAGAAGTAGACATTGGCTGGGGAAGAGCATCCTTCTTGGATTTTCTGGATTGTTCAATGTTTTTAATATTGTTACTAATGCATGATTGGGATTACAGGAATATAACTTCAAACTTAAAGTTTATTGCTTATGTATGTATGTACATACATATGTATATGCAATATGTATAAATAAATGATCAACTGTAAGAGAAATAAAAAATGTTTGCAGTATTGTACATGAATATGTGGATTGCCTACCTATGTTTTTTAATGACTGCATCTCTTAATGTAGTGTGCAATGAACATTTATATGCTATAGGTTTGTGTGTGTGTATGTTTGATGATGCATGCATGCAGTGGTGCAATCAGATAAGTTTTGCATTTAGAATCTGATCACTTTTTGTGGTGGAGACATGCATTGCAATCTGAGACTAGGGCAGCTAATGTCATTGGACCTCAATGTCAAATAACAATGCACCAAATTGCAATCTCTTACGCATGTATTGTAGCAGTATCATAAATGTGTTAAATTGCCAGGCTTCTATGGTATCAGTAAGATTACCTGGCCTTGTAGATACGGCAACTCTTGTCTTTGAGTAACCTGATGTGTTTTATATTATTGGTCAATAAGGTCTGGGCACAGTTGCTCCTCCTGTTACAATTGGACCCTCAGTAAAACCAGATACAATTCCCCTGCCTCCAGGAAGCCACTTACTCATTGCTCAGAGTGGGAAGATTGACCATGTCCCTCTGGAGGGGAATGTTATGAAGAAATCAGATGCAAAAGCTTTGCTGCACGTGCCAGTAAGTATACCATGAACATGATACATTTCTTTTCTTTTTGGATTTTCTCTATAATCTATCATTTTTACTCTAATCTTCAAAACCATATATTCTTTTTTTTTGTTTTCCACAAAAAAAAATCAATAAGGAGTTTCCAATCATCTTTACATTTAGACAGTGTCCTATCTCTAATTAAAACAGTCATCTCAGCAATTTCTATCGTCTTCGTTATCCATTTCTATTTTTCTATGCCTTGAAAAATGCCTCTCCAATCCAGTTCTAGGAGCAACTGTATATTGAATGGCTAGACTTAACCTTGTGTCTAGTACATTTTTTGAACCCTGGCCTCAAAAAATATGTGGCATCTATATTTATTTATAATTTGTCATAAAAGGCAGGGATCTCAAAGGAATAAAATGTTCCTGAAGCATTGTATTTTATAAGTTACCTTGCTTCTGAGATAATCAGGCCAAACATTTACAAGCAAATTTACTCTATGTGGAGATAATTTTTATTGGCTTTCTAAGCAAGTCACGATCTCCTATAAAGTTTCCACTGTTTGAGACGCTTGGATTTTAATTGCCATTGTAGACAGCTATAAAAATTTATGGGACATACAAGCTTCTTCCTGAGAACTTCCTTTCTTGATGCATTTATATTTCTACTGTAAATGTTATAATTGCCTAATAGTTTCCTGTAAAGTGGCCAGTGTCTATATTCTGTCATAGGTTTATTTTTTTGTCTCTTCTCTATGTCTGACCTGAGTAAGTATTTCCCTAATCTCCCATTTTCTTCTGCAATTATTCTGAGTTTCTTGCTATGTAGTAGGGCCAGGGTGGTGAACCTATGGCACGCGTGCCACAGGTGGCACACAGAGCCATTTGTCAGGGCACGCATGCGCGCGCTAGCCATCTGTGTTCATCCTTTCCTTCAGGGAAACCCCCTGAAGGTCCCTGAAGCCTCCAGAGGATCTCCGGGGGGGGGCAGGGGAGGTGTTTTTGCCCTCCCCAGGCTCCTATAAAGCCTCTGGAACCTGGGGAGGGCAGAAAAGCATGTAAAAAATGGGAGCGCCTGTCATGCACACATGCGCACTGGGGGGTGTCATGCATTGAATTATGGGTGCGGCACGCCCGCGCACAACCCCCTTCACCTATGGCATGGAAGCCAAAAAAGCTTCGCCATCGCTGTAGTAGGGTCTTCATCATTTAAAATAGTTCAGATCCTCTGAATGGGTTACTTAGCATTGTATTTTTTTTAAAAAAAGCTAATAGAAATAATTGATTCTGCACATTCAACCAAAGTTGCATTTCCCCCCTTAATTTCCAGTACTCTAATTATACACTCATGCCACATTTGTACATATCTTTTCCCCCCAAAGTTGAGAGGTTAATGAAATAGTGCCAAGAAATTTATTGTTTCAATGACAACAGGTGTTAGAATGACAAATTTGGAGAAGAGAATACAAAAAGATAGTAACTTCTGGTCAGCTAAATTACAGTGAAACTAGAATTTCATCAAGCTGAAAGATTGAGGGGAATTGATTTTTATTCTCAAATTAATATTAATTAGAATAGTTATTCTTTAATGACTCTGTGTAATATATTCTGATTTTTCCAGAAGCCTATAATCTATAATTGGTATTTGGAACTTAAATATAGGAACCTGCCTTATAGATGGTCAGATAATTGACTTCACACATTCTGGCAAATGGCAACATCCTAAGGCCTCGTTATCAGATTTTTCTTAACTCTGAATAGATCCTTTTTAACTACACAGAGCAGAAATTTGGAGCTTCTGCATGCCACTGAATCACAATCTTTCCCTAAAAGAAAAATTATTGTTGAATATTATGTCTCTAAATGGTTCAGTGACATTTTATTTCCAAGCTGTAGGCTTGGGTTTTAGAAATGGGAATGGAATAAATACAGCCTGGTGTGAATTTGCAAATATCAAATTGGGAAAGACTGAAATAATTATTAGGTGGAATAGTCCTACTGTTCTGCCACTTCATTTTTTAGTTGGGATTACATGGGTCCCAAGATTTAGGTGACAACCTATTCCTTTTCTATTGCTGTAATGCAATTTGTTTCTGATCTTGGGTATCCTTAAGCCAGAAGGCAGCATTTAACCCACCTGGACTGATTCTTAAATGCTAAACAAAGTCAGACTTCATTAGAACTAGAATGTAAGGCTTTAACCATTGAATTTCCTCACTAGTCTCTTACTATTCTTTGCAGAATTTTCAAGCCACAAAAGTCGTAGCCATTTCTTTAGCATTATGAATGTGATATAATAGTTTGTAATGGTTTGTTTAAAATGTAGGATAAAGTTGTTATTGGAGTTGCTTATGACTGCTTGGAGAAGATGGTTTATTGGACAGATATCAGCAGCCCATCTATCAGTAGAGCAAGCCTTGGTGGAGGAGAACCAGTATCCATCATAAAGACAGGTAGGAATTATAGATTTCGTTCCTCACCATGTCATACTGAGCCCAATGTATATTTCCAAAGATAGAAGATGATTTTCCACAGTTAACGTTGAAGTCCTCAGCATAACCTCTCACAATAGCTTGATTAAAAAAATCAGCCCTATGGGGTAAGTTTGAAATTAGTGCACAGATAGAGAATTGCAGTATTTGTCTCTTTTTGGAGGAAAAATGCTCAACATTCTGCTGCATCAAAAAGCTTTTTAGTTTCAGAAAAATACCTAATCAATTAGATTAATTAGATTCAATTGGTCTATTACTACTACTACTACTACTACTACTACTACTACTACTACTACTACTACTATCTAAGTTTTCATACAAGCAACTAGATCCAGGAAACTTAACAAAGATACTTTAGTGTAGAATGGTACTAATGCTACTCTGTTCAAAGAATCCATTGATTGTTATATTTATTAGGTACAGCCAAGAACTTTGAAAAATTATGTAGATTTGAATTGACATGTTGATAATGTTGATAAACCAGACTTTTATCTTGATGGTACTGATTAGGATAACTTTGTTCCCAAATCAATAAATACTGATTTGATTTACTATTTTTAAAATATTTTGGAATAAAACACTATTATATATTGCATTTTTCAATTTTTGAGAGTTTTCAATGTTATTTTAGTATAACAGGCAAATGAAGACATATACTTATTTGCAATTTATTTCTTTAAAGTGATGTGTATTAAGCTAATTTTATTATAATATTTTGCATGTCATTTTGATTACATCTATTGCTACAGAAGCTTATTTTATTATCCCTAATCTGTATGTACAGTGCTGTCCCTTTATATAAAACTCAAAAGTAAATATCCCCGAGCTCAGTGAGAGTTATTGCCTAGAATGGAGATTTCAATCTCCATGAGAACAAATAACCTACTGACTTGTTTAGAAAAAGTTTTTAAAATGTATGTAAGGAACGTGCCAACTTGGATGAAGCTCTTCTGGCTGCTGTATCTCACAGAGCCACAGAGCACTAGCACAGCTGCCTCTGTGAAAGAGTTTTTACAGGGAAGTCTGCATTAACCCCTTCCTGATAAGTAGAAGTGGCTTTGCACATGTGAACTCCCTTTAAAACCTATATTCCATGTCAGCTGAATAGCCTTTGACCTTTATAATCACCTGCTCAAGTTAACATCTGCAGAAGCTACCCCATGGGGAGAAATGTGGCATCGTGCCCTAAACCTTCAACTCCTTTCCATTCTTGCATAATCCCAACATTACAATCAAATGGGGGAACAGTTTTAATGTTATAAATGTCATTGCATTAAAACATGGGTGGATTATGCCTGACTGATTACGAGGTGGTCTCATAATCAAAACAGCAATCAAATTTTGTAACAGTATTGGAAGAGTTACATACCATAATAAGTGTCTTAAAATGGTTACATCCATTTCATTAACTATGTGGGCAGAATCAAATAACTTAGTGGCTTTTACTGGCTTGTTTAATCAACTAGAAACTTTTCATCACAAAACATAGGCTTGAAAACCTAAAAAAAGAAAAGAAAAGAAAAAGTTCAGTACTCCTTTTATCTTATTTAAAATAAGAAAAGAAGTAGGGAGCGGGAGTGTCCTGGAGTTTATACATAAAAGATAGTGTTAACATTTTTAAGAGGCAAACTGCAGTATACTTTTTAAAAAAAAACCAAAAGTTGTATAACATTAATTTAAAAACAGAATGTGCTTACAGTCTTGGCCTAAATTGTGGTCAGTCTCTCTTGAATAGAACAAAACCCCTTTGAGCTGAAAAAAATCCAGCACAGTTGAATGAATGTTGAACTTTTAAAAAGATGTCTATACGCAATCTGTGTTTCTGATCAGTCCTTGGAGCCAGTATAAAGATTATCAGCTTCTATTTCCTGTTGCCTTGGACCTGGTCACTGTCCAAGAAAAACTAGTTGCATACATTTTTATGAGTTCTTCTAAAGCTGAAATCTCTTTCCCAAAACAATTAGCTACTTGGAACTCTAAATTTTCTCCTGATGACTAAAGACCAATTGATTTTTAAAAGTTCTCAAAATAGGTGTCCCTCTGTTTGTTTTTCAGTCAATAGTTTATAGTATTGTCTACCTATCAGAAAAGTGCATATTGACAATATTTAAATATTTATAAGTTTGCCCCATTTTGTTTCTTTTAGTAAAAAACAATAGAGACTTTGTCATATTTGTGAAAGTATACAGGCACCCAGATATTTCCTTGTAGATGTCTATATGGAATAAACCTACAGTATTTACTTTAATTAGAATGTTAAAAGTCACAATATGATAAGTACTAATGGATATAGTGACTTATACTGTACCACAATATATTATACATTATAATTTAGGGTTTGGGGAGACCTACATATAAAGCCTCACTGAACCTTGGAGATTGCTAGATAGCTTTGGGCCAGTGACACTCTTTAGTTCAACCTATTCAACAGGGAAGTTGTGAGAGAACGATTGTGTTATTCACTACTGTGAGCTCCTGAGGAAGTGCAGAACAAAATTGTATCAGTCAATTAACAAAAGAAATATATTCTTCCCAAGATTGTACTTATACTACTTATAGTAATTGATTTGAAGATTAGGGCAAGTGTTCCAACAATTATTGTAAATCCATAACTAAGAAATTGTATATTGAAATAACAGTTGAAATCTACCAATGCTTCCACCAATGTAGTTTCCTTTTACCTTTTCTTCAACAGAATGTATATTTTTGTTTAATAATTTATCTCATGTAGTTTCTTGATATCTTTAAGAATAGTAGTCTGCCTTTGCCTTACCACTAAAGAGTTAGTGCTGTGATTTTTAGCAAATCCTATTCACAACCAACATGTACTTTCCTTGAATTTGCTTGGAGCAAGATGAGATATTCCAGTCCAGAGGAAATTGGTTCAAAATCCTCAATACCCACACTGGATATACATAAAAATATGGCACTAGGTCTCAGCATTTTTCTTATTATTAGGGACCCCTGCATTTTTTGTGTTACAATTACCATTGTAACAAGCCCTCAAGCCCTCTTCAGGCTTTTGAGACCAAATGTGGAAGGAAGATCTCATGAACAAAATAAACTTCCTCAGAAATGGCTTTGAATGTTAACCATACCATTTGATTAATGCTTTCTCTTCACATCTCTTTCTTCAAGATTTGGAAAGTCCTGAAGGAATAGCACTGGATCACCTTGGTCGTACCATCTTCTGGACTGATTCTCAGCTTGACAGAATAGAGGTAGCCAAAGTCGATGGCACCCATCGACGTGTATTGTTTGACACTGAGCTGGTGAATCCTCGAGCCATTGTTGCAGATCCTGTGAGGGGGTAGGGATGTATAAATATCCTGTTATTTTATTTCCAATCTATTTCCTATTCCTACCGCCCATCCTGCTTCAGTACCTATATCAGACTTTTTCCCATGCTAAAACTATCAGTCCATAACATGTTATAGCCAAATAAATAAATTGTCCCACAGCATAGTAAGAGATGGGTAGAATCCTATAACAACCTGACTATAATTTGTCCAGTCTGTTATAGTTTAGTGTAATATGTTGTGTGAACCCATCCTTTGAATGTTGAATTTCTTTCAGTGTAGGGATCAGCTTAGGGACTTTCTGTTATATTTATTTATTTGATTTTTCTGCCACACATCTCGTCTAGAGGTGGGCAGATTACAAACATTAATATGGTATACAAGCTGAAACTGCCAGTATGAGATTGTGTTTTCTGGTTCACCGACAAAACCGCGCTCGACTAAACCGCGCCCGACTAAACCGCGTCGCTGACGTCATCAACAGGGCGACAACAGTGCGGAGACAGAAGCACGCTGTAAACCCTAAACCTAAAATTAACCCCTAAACCTAAAATTAACCCCTAAACCTAAACCTAACCCCCCTAAACCTAATCCTAAACCTAACCCTAAACCTAACCCTTAACCTAACCCTAAACCTAACCCTAAATCTAATACTAACCCTTAACCTAACCCTAAACCTAACCCTACCCCTTAACCTAACCCTAAACCTAACCCTACCCTTTAACCTAACCCTAAACCTAACCTTAACCCTTAACCTAACCCTAAAGCTAACCCTAAAGCTAACCCTTACCTTAAGTTGAATCGGCTTGCTTTCAAAGCGCTATTTAAAGCGCCCTTCTTTCTCCGCGCTGGCTGTTGCCGCCCTGTTGATGATGTCAGCGACGCGGTTTAATCGGGTGCGGTTTAGTCAAGCACGGTTTTGACGGGTCACGGTGTTTTCTATGCAAATGATTTTAATTGGAAATCCAGCAGTAGCTCAAGACTAGAAAAGGTGAGAAGGGTATCTCATATCAGGTACAACCTGGTGAAACTGGACCAGTGTTGTATGGAAGGGTATAGAAATGAAATTGACTATATTAATGGTACAAAGAGTAGAAGAGCTCAGTTATAATAGCAGGGTCTGATTGGGGAATAGATCACAAACTGCTTATGTGCAAGCTCTAAGTCAAGCTAAAGTGGAAGAACAAGCCAAGCAGTTTTCACAATAAGAGTTTGACCGCATTTGCAGGATTTTCAAGAAGTTCAGGAATTGCTTCGAAGTCCTCATTGAGAAAGAACCAGATGAACTGTGTAATGAAATACAATAAGTCATTAAGGATGAGCATGAAAAATAACTGCCAAGAAAAACAAGAATCTAAACTGATTGTCAGAACAGATGGTGAAGATTGCCAAGAAAGAGAAGCCAGCACTGAGAAAAAATGATTTCAAGAAGGAATTTAACAACAACAACAAAAACCCTCCAAGAGATATTTAAAGAAACATTGGTTATAGAAAGGCATTCACTTGTATGGATTGTGCCAAACAGTGGAATGTCCTTAGGAAGATAAGAATCCTAGATAAAAACTATATACAGGACAGGGTGAAACATGAGAAAACAGACTGGTTCCAGATCAGTGAAGGGATGAGAGATGACTCTATATCAGTGGCGGGATTCAATTTTTTTTACTACTGGTTTTGTTGGCATGGCGTGGCTTTGTGGGCGTGGCAGGGGAAGGATACTGCAAAATCCCCATTCCCTCCCTACCCCACTAACCTGCTTTGCAGCTCTGTTCTCCTGTTCAGGGCAACAAAAGAAGATCAGCTAGGAGGCAGCGGGGGTGGGGCCAGCCTATTTGCCAGTTTTCTGAACTATTAAAAATTTGCGCTACCGGTTCTCCAGAACCTGTCGGAACTGGCTGAATATCACCTCTGCTCTATATCTTGTCTTTATTTATTCAAACTATATGCTAAATATGGTTTAAGGGAGGCTGTGCATGCACTAGTTTTAACTGTGTGTGTGCCAGCCTCACACTAACAGAATTTTGGCTCACATTAAACATACTTAGTATCTATTTATAAATTGTACTAAATCGAATATCACACTACAGTACTTGAACTCACAATAATCACAACCTACCTTGTACAGCATACTAATAAAATATTCTGAATTCATGAATTAAAATAAAAGCCTAATTGAAAACAGGCAACAGTCTTAGTCCCATAGTGGACTACAAATTTAACTATAGTTCTATAACAAACAAAAATAAAAATGTAGAATGGAAGCAGTATGCTAAATTAACAAATAATAAGAATCAGTGTAATGTTTTTAGTGTTTGGTATATAGTGCCTAGAATTTTCTAGCTACTGCAAAAACTTTCCCTGTGTTTTGGTAGGCAAGTGATTTTTTTAAAGGTCTGACCTTTTTTTCCTTGGGAAAAAAAGGTGTATTCACACGAAAACCTCACTGGCCATTCACTGAGCTATGTGTTTACCCCAAATTTTAGTTTTCTTCAACATATTGGCTGAGATCATGTAACATACCAAAGACACTAAAATTTAATTAGTATCACACAACTGGCTAAATATAATATGCTATGTCCTATTTTTCTTTTTAAAAATATGTGATGGCTTAACTCAGGACTGTCAAACTTCCGGCTTCCATGGGCTGGATGCGTCATGCACTGGCCACGCCCTTGCACGGGTTAGTGAGGGGGGGGGAGTCCCAATATGTCATGTGATGTCGCTGTGACGACATGAGTTTGATACCTCTGGTTTAAATTGTTCTCTCAGTTTGCTGACATAGCTGTTTCCTTAGGTGATACTGAACTATAAATTATCTAACTTCATTCAGATTCAATGTATAAACTACCTGCCTGACTTGCGTTTGCACAGTACCTTAGATTAAAAAGTGATTGAGAGATTGGAGGTTCATTGTGTTATGTAAATAGCAGATACATTCAAGATTTACCTGCTATTTTACATAACACAGTGAACCTCCAATCAGAGATCAAATTATTGTGAACCTCAATCAGTGATTACATTATTATCAAAATAAAATAAAGAGAAAAATACTGTGCAAAGGTACCATCTCCCCCATGTCAAGCTTGACTCCTGTTGCCTTAATGGAAATATCCATGTAATTTTATTAGAAATAATACTACATAATACCAATACCCTCCTTATGCACCATTACATTTATTTATTTGTATATGTGTCTTTATCAATACACTCAGAAACCTTTACTGGACAGACTGGAACAGAGAAGCTCCTAAAATTGAAACTTCCTATATGGATGGTACCAATAGAAGAATTCTTGTGAAGGATGATTTGGGACTGCCAAATGGGCTGACATTTGACACCTATTCTTCATTGCTGTGCTGGGTAGATGCAGGTAAAATCTTGCACTGTAGAATGAACTAAACTGATGAAATAAGTGAACAGCTGGATGCTAAAAATATCAAGGTGTTGTCATGATAGTGCTACTTCTCAGTTCTCAACAATTACTGCCGCTTATCTTTTTCTTTTCTGTTTCAAAATAGCAGTGGTTTAGAGGTGACTCCTAACCTCTCATCAAAGTCCAGTTTTAATTTCTCAGGTCTGAAGGCATAGCTGTGGAAGTCTGCTATCTGAAATTCTCAGGACTGTCAGTCATTACAAAAAGTATTATGTTAAATTACCCATAATGGGAATGGGTAATGGTTAGCCCTAGAATGATTCAAGCATACAGAAAGGGGCAAGGAAAGCAAATGTTAAGAATCGTTGTTTTATTTACATTGTTCTTTAGGTGTCCAATACAAAACTGTTTTGACAGCAAGCAAACTTTGTAATTAATACTTTCAGTGTGAATGTCTGAACAAGATGTAGACAGATTTGACATGGACTAATATAGAAGAATTGAAAAGGAAGCCATGATAGTACTGCATATATACTGTATTTATCCAAAAAGTGGGGGAGGGGGAATCCTCAAATAATCCTGTACAAATTATATGTGGAGAAGCTATCTTCTTTAGCTGAGAATATATTAATGCTAAATTAAAACCTTATAAAGAAAAGGGCCATTGGTTTCTTGCAAAGTCCAGCTTATTTTTTTCACATGCAGGGACCAAACGAGTAGAATGTATGGATCTCAATCAACACAGCCGTCGAAAGATCCTTGAAGGAATTCAGTATCCTTTTAGCATCACAAGTTATGGGAAGAATTTATTTTACACTGACTGGAGAAGGTATGATTTACCTGTTTTTGTTTGTTTTGTATTATTTACAAAAAAAGCCTGTGCTTTATTCATAGTCTCCACTCCCCCACTTCCAAGCCTCTTATAACTGATAAAGACTTTAAATATAGTTAGGGCAAATCTGTAAATTAAAAATACTCCATCCCCTGCAGACAGATAACGGAAATAAATTTCCTGAGGTGTGTGTGGGTGTATGTGTGCACACCAACAAGTTTTGGTTTATTTAGGTGTAATTTTTTTCTCTCCTTCTTTCTCCATTATCTCATATTTTATTTATGTCACTATTTTGTGTGCCATAGAGATGCTGTGGTAGCAGTGGATCGCACAATCTCTAAAGAGAATGATAACTTTCAACCCTATAAGCGCACTCGTCTTTATGGAATAACTACAGCCTTGGCTCAATGTCCAGCAGGTAATGGTGTGAGTTTTAAAAAAAATTATAACAAACTGTAGAGGCTGAAATATGAAAGAAGATACACCATGGATTTCAGAAAATTCTCTGGAGAAATTCTATCAATAAAAATCAGCCTCATTCATAATAGTACATTGCATTTCTTTCTTTCGATCGCTTTAGAAGAGCTAAAACAAACAGAAAATATTAGATTTTCCTGCTTGGTAATATATTTTAGTAGAGTATCATTTGTAATTTTAGTCAGTTTTCATGACTGATCAGTGCCATCAAGAATTTAGCACTATCAAGAATAAAAAGCTTTTGGCATGCTTTTTGCTGAAATTAGAAATAAAGATCTTAAATTATTCAACACTTAGCCTCCTGTGTTTCTCCCAAAATAAGACCAGGTCTTATATTAATTTTTGCTCCAAAAGACACATTCATGCTTATTTTCCGATTATGCTTTATTTTGGGGGGAATACAGTACTAAAATGTGTCTGTCCGACTGACAATCTTAACAGGGCTTATTTTGGGGATAGGGCTTATATTATGAGCATCCTGAAAAATCATGTTAGGGCTTATTTTCCAGTTGGGTCTTATTTTTGGGGGGACACCTTTTTTGTGCAATTGTGAAACAGGCAAAAAAAGCTAAAATAGAAGATGGATTGAATAAAGTAAAAATTATTATAAAAGCAAATACAAAGCTTTTGGTTAATATTTGGGAAATATGAGTATTGGTTACAGCTTGTGTGACAAAAATGCCATTTCAGAGCTGACTAATAGAGTTTTGGCAAGTATTATTCAAGAATGCTGAGAAGAATTCTAGGAAGGAACTACCCAAATTAGTTATCTTTCCCTGTGATTTGTGGCTCATTAACCAAATACACAGATTTTCCAATCCATTATTATTATAGTTTGTCGCACAGTTTGCGAGATATTTAGACTGGATTCTATGAAAGAACCAAGGTCTTCATTTTTGTATGCAAACAGTAGACAGTAAAAGAAGATTCTCCTAAGATACATTGTGGCTTACATATGCAAACTGGTTTAATATTTGTTTTACCAAAAAATGTTTAAAGTGTGGAGGTTTGTTCTCCAAGATTGTGAATTGGTTTCCAGATGTTTTGTTAGCAGGCTAGGTAATAACTTCAGCTGAATTTAGGGAATGTAAATGTCAGTGTTCCTCTGTTTATAAGGGCCTAAACCCTACTGAAGTTGTTACCTAGCCTGGTAATGAAACATTCAGAAAAAATCCAAAAGCTCAGAGAATGAACCTCCAGCCTCCTCCTCTACCTGAGCTACAGATATTTGCCATCATTGTAAAAAGGTTTTATTTAATAAATAATTTGGATTCATTAAGCTGGCATATATATTTTGCAGGACATAACTACTGTTCCTTGAATAATGGAGGCTGTACTCATCTATGTCTGGCTACCCCAGGAGGCCGTTCTTGCCGATGCCCAGATAACATCATTGGAGTGGATTGTATAGAAAGGAACTGAAAACTGTAACTTCCCCCGCCCCCGGGGAACTACACTGCCACTAAGTAAGCAGCAAGTTTCCTTAAGATAATGGAAAGATTCCTAAGATAATCACTACTCTTTCCCTTGGAGCCTGAAGCACATCGAATATTGGCACTTCTCTCCAGCCACTTGTTATACATTCCTTTTTAAAAAAGAAACAAAAGAACACAAAATATAACAACTACCTGTAACTGTGCCAGTTAAATAAAACCGTCTAAACCAGTTATTGTATGAATAATGGTAACAGACTGTTACAAAGCACAAGAGAATCAAATATTAAACATCCATGTTTATTTAGTATGGATTCATATTTTGGCAATTCATGTATAACATATAACTTGTACAACTAAACGCTGGGCAATAAAACACCAAGAAGGAATTTAATGAAATGACTTGAAGCCCAAAATGTAGGAGTTTATTTGTAATGATAATCAGCTACCTAAGCCAAAGAGAATCTCATGGTTTTATGCCAAATACCTTAAGTACAATCACTTTTCCACAGAACCCTTGAGAATACAAATAATATTAGATACTCTATTAATAAGGGTTAAAGCAGGGTGATATTAAAAATTGACAACATCTCTGTGTAATTCTCTTAATGCTATCTTTTGCCCAACTTAATTTTCCAGAAAGCAATTGTGGAAATAAAAGGATATATATGAATTATTTGTCTAATTTCAGTAGAAGAATAAACAGCCTTTAGCAAATGATTGCAGAATTCCTTCGCTCTTCGGTAGGACCTTGTGGATGTCTGCATTGAACAGCAAAAAGTGTTAACAGTGGGAAAATAGTTTCAGATGAAAATTTATCAAATACACTTCATAAATTTTATATCCACTTTTTCTAGTAGAGGTAGTCCTCATTTAGCAACTGTCTTGGATAGTGATTGTTCATAAATATGATGATAATAAATGGTAATTAAAAATCATTTCCCAACCATTTCTACCCCTTTAGTGTAGAAACTGATTAAAGTCTGATCAGTTTCAGTCAGTAACTGCTAGCATTGGAGGGAATGAGCTTGTTACGTTGGGGTTAAACTTAGGACTTAGAATCACTTTATTGTCATTTTGAATGTACACTATAATCGGCATACATTAAAATGAAATTATGTTGCATACAGCTCTCAAAGGGTTAGCACTTTTTAGGGAAGTGCTGGGCTATGGAGAAAAGCAACTCAATAATAGCTTGATTAAGCAATCTCTCTGCAAGGAGAAGAAAACCAGGCACAGGACACTGTATGAGACAACCTTTCTGTTGCAGTGTCTTTGCAGTGTCTTTCTCTTCTTTCTGACATACTGTATGTCCACGTATTGCCTATTTCACTTAACTAAGTCATTGGAACAATTTCAGTCACTAAATGAGGACTACTTGTAGTTTCTTTGTGTCCAATTTAGATTTGCTTTTTAATTACATATGGCAAGAACAATTACTATTTGTGAAACCACCCACTAGGTAGATGAATTGTTTTCTTTAGTCATTGTGTTTATTCTATGATTTCCTTGATATCAAGAAAAAAAGGAGTACATTTTCTGTGCCACTTGCTAGCCTTCAAATTAACAAAGTAGAGTCTTATAACCCACAATCTGTGGGTTAATAAAAATATTTCCAAATGGTTTAGGAAGGTTTGCTTCTGTGGTAAAGTATATCTACAGCCCAATAAGCAAATCAAATTTGTCAAGGTAGCTGTCCTAAAAGGCAGCAATTTATTTTTTTAAGAAAATAAAATATGCATCAGAAATCATAGCTCACCAGACTTCCATGTAAGGAAAGCAGAGCCAATATTAAGTCTCTGATTACATTTTCATGTTATATTTATCATTGAAATATAAAATACTATATTAAATGTTTAAATTTGATATAACTTTTGTATAACTTTAATACATGTAATTTTTTTTTCATTCTGTTAGAAATATCTGAAACTGTAAGTTAAAAAAACTGCTGAAACAAACAAAAGGTGCTTCTTTAAAAACAGTAATCAGTGTTATTTCAAGTTCAGGTGACAAAGAAAGTTTACACTGTAATCAAATAATTTTTACACTGCCAATAAAATAATTTTTGTAAAAAATATTGCCTTTGAAGTATAACATTATGTCTGAATATTCTTTTTTGTAAGGAAGATTATGATCTATTTTTTCAACACACCTATTGCTTTTGTTTCCATATAGTTGAGATCTCTGTCTCTGTTTTTAACTTTCTACCAATCCTATTTACAAACAGAAAGTTTCTTCAACAAGAGATTTACACACTATAGATAGTTCTCTTAGTGAGTGTTCAAAGGTGCAACAGCACTGAAGAAAATTACTTATAATTATTTTTCAAATTTTTCAGACCGTTTTGCAGCATCCCCATGGTCAAATGATCAAAATTCAGATGTTTGGCAACTGACTCATATTTATGACGATTGCAGTGTCCCAGGGTCATAGGATCACATTTTGTGATCTTCTGACATGCAAGTCAATGAGGAAGCTAGATTCACTTAGCAACTGTGTCACTAATTTAACAACTGCAATAATTCACTTAACAACTGTTAACAAAGGTCATAAAATAGGCAAAATTTCACTTAACAACAGGAATTTTGGTCTCAATTGTGGTTGTAAATTGAGGACTATCTGCATGCTGTTCAAAAATATCACCTGATGTATAATGTATTTGTTGCGGGTGCTGCTGGAAGCTACTTTTTATCTTGCCATCAAGTATAACAGATACATACAGTAGATAGATGGAAGCAAAAAAAATTACCTATAAAATATGGGTGTTAAAATACAGTTAACAAGATGTGCAAACAGTTAAGCTGTAGAGCACAGGTGTCACATTGCCGTCATATGACATTTCACTATATTTTTTTCCCTTCGCAGAGCTGGGGTGAGCATGGCTTGCGCATGACACATCTGGCCCGTGGGCTGTCAGTTTGACACCCCTGCTGTAGAGAAACAACAATAAATATATTCCTCCTGTCTTTAATTTTTTTTTTTAAACGTGTGAGATTTTTATGGGCTCTGAAATGCTGTATGAGCAGATCTCGCCTTACTGGTAGGCCTAATAAGGCTGATAATTCAGGCAGAAGATGCTGTGGGGTTGAATTAAAGTGCTATCAATCCCATATGGCCTTCCCGATGCCTTTTAAGCTAGGCTACTGGAGGGCAATTTCTTGGAACTCTCACAACTTTGCTATTATAGATTATGGTTGTGGTGCAAAAAGTAGATTTCCAAGAAATTCCACACAGGGAAAGGAAAGTCTTAAATCACTTAATAGTGGATGTTCATCAAGGTTTATTGATCACATTAAAGCCTTGCAAAGAGTTTGTGCGCACTTATTGCTCGTCTGACAGAGAGCATTAACAGTGAAAAGTTCCAAGTCTGCTTCTTCAGCAGGGAGTAAAAAAGCTGTTTCCTTGAGCTCTGGGAATTCATTTCTTCCTCACTTTTTGAAATGAGATCCTCTGAGGAAATAAAATAACAAAAAGCTGAAAAGGTGAGTTCTTACTACCAGTTGCTGGGAGATGCAGCCGAATGCTATTGCACAGTATCTTACTTACAGGTTTTCCAGAAGCATTTACTTGGCTAGTGAACATGGAGTAGACCGGCCTTTGCTGGGACACCTATCACAGAGTTCAAGATCATGAAGAATCTCAATTTCCTTTGTTGAACTATCCTAACATAAGAAATCTGTTTGCTTGGGATTTCTCTGATTGTACAATTTTGCCCCAATACATTTGACATCAACTTGATAGAATAACAAGAGATTATTAAATGATAAAAATATAAAATTGTCTGGCTCTAGGGGGCGGTGCTTGTCTTCATTTCTTAGTCAAGGGAGCCAGCATTGTCCAAAGATATTTCCAATAGAGTATACAGTAATATTTAACCAGGTTCAGGTTTAATCTAGGATTGTATGCGATATATTCAAAGATAACCTGCCTTGTATCCAGAATAGATTATCAATGTTTCTGTCTGCCTGAAACCTCCATTGCTATTCCTTATCTTCTTTAAAAATTCCTGCATTATAGATTGTACAATTTGCGTACAACATGTGCACAAAGAGAAAGCAAACTAGACTCAACTTTAGTGTAAGACTAAAGTTTTGTGTTGTAAAAGACAAATGTTTCTCCCCTTTTGTATAAAATGACTTTATTATTTCAATTTATATAGCCACTCACCTCACACTCACAACTCTAGATGGCTAACAACATGGGAAAAAATCACATAAAGCCGCAAAAACAGAATTGATAGCCAGAATAAAAACAGAACAGAACCACCACCAACAAATCAAAAAAACATTTCTCTCAATCTCTGCCATTTATCTAGATCTCCAAACCCCATGACAAAACCATGTCTCTAAGGCCTTGTAAAAGGCCAGCAAGGTTCTCCAATCTCCAGTCAAATCTAATATCCAGCTAGATGATGTTCCAAAGGACAGGCTCAATGACAGAAAAATGTCTCTACCTTGGGTCTTGCAAGATGGATGGAAACTGGAGCGTTCCTCTCCTACTAGACTTGATGGGATGGATAAGCACAGCTGGGGAGAGGCAATGAATCAAATAACCTGGTTTCAACGTAGGACTTAAAAGCTACAACCAAGACCATGCAACCTCCATGCAGAAGCAAATTGGCAACCAAAGCCAATTACACCAGAGGTATAACGTGCATACCCAGGGGTGCACATAACTGCTATATTCTATCGCATTTGTAGCTTCTGTGTTCTCTTCAAAGCCAGCTCCACGTAAGACACATTGCACTAGTCCATGTAAAGCCTTCCTGCTTGTCTCCCATGTTTTAAAGACTTGCTCTTCTAGCTATTCACGTAGATGCTCCAGTTGTACGGTCTTCTTTTCTTCACTTAATTTTCCATTTTACATTTGTTCTAACTCTTTGATGTCTCATTTATAAACAAATATTTATTCACACACGCACAGCCTGCATCCCTTTTGCAAAGGAGGCATTTCTCACTTTTCTTTTTATGTTGTTGCTATTTGTTTATCACTCTTCACTGATACTAGCATTTCTAAAAGCTGGTGTAAACTTACCTGCGGCCTTTTATTTGCTGAGGCTTCATCATATCTACCATTAGAGGGCGCCGTAGTTCTAGAAATTAAAACATCCTCTGTTTTCTATCCACTTTTTCTATAATTACTCTTCTTATATAAATAATGTCTTAATTTGTCTCACACTGGCCTTCCTCGTTTTTTATCCTCTCTGTTGCTGTTTGTCGATTTCCAGAGGATTATATGAAAATGAGAAAATGACTGCTTTGGCAAGAAAAGAGAAGAAAAATAGTCAAGAGGACAAAAGAGATTGGCTAATTGTTATATGTAACAACACATACTTTACATTGTAGTCAAGTGTCATTTATTCAGTGTTATCACATGAAAAGATATCCTTAAATATTTACAAAATGTGACGGGGGTGTACTCACTTCTGTGATATATTGTAAGTTGCATTCACCTGATGTACATACATGATCTTGTACATTTTTACCATAGTAACCAATAACTTATATTGTATACTGCCCATGATCCAGATGAGATGGCTGCCATGTTTAGACATTCCAGCTCCTTCAGTGGCAGATAAGTAGTTGCACTATACAAAGAATGACAATCCATTGCACCGTGGCAGCGGCTAGGTGATTTTTAGGCCTGCACTGTCTGCTGTGGATGCACTATGGACAGACACCTTCAAGGCTCTGCTTCTGTTGTATCCTGGCCAGCAGATGGTGCTGTGCAAGGAGCCTCTGATTGGCCAGGACGCGCCTACAGTTTGGCATTAGTGTGGCCCCAGGCATTTTCCAGGGCCTTATAGAGCGCTTGCTCTATGGCATCCCTGGGGTCCCCCCGTATTTTGACGATGTCCTGATCGCCGCGGCGGACAAACCAGGACTCGTCAAAATACTGCGGACGGTCTTGCAGCATTTCTGCGCCGCTGGCATCCGTTTGAAGGCCTCCAAATGCCAACTAGGGGTGCCTGCTGTTTCCTTCCTTGGCTATTGGATTGACCAGGCCGGCATTCATCCAGCCCCGTCCAAAGTTGAGGCCATTCTAGTTGCTCCTACCCCTACTAACAAGGTTGACTTGCAGGGCTTCTTGGGCCTCCTCAACTTTTACTCTGCCTTCATCCCCCATAAGGCCACTCTCGCGGAGCCGCTCCACCGGCTGCTGGACAGCTCCGTTCCCAGGGTTTGGACTAGCTGTGAGGCGCATGGGCTCACGGCTGTCAAATGCTCTTTAACCTCCCCGCCTGTCTTGGCCCAATATGATGAGCGCCTTCCCTTGCTACTCATCTGTGATGCCTCCCCCTTTGGTGTCGGTGCTGTGCTGAGCCACGCCTACCCTGATGGATCAGAGGGCCCCCTTGCCTTTTACTCCCGCACCTTATCCACGCCTGAGCGCAATTACAGCCAGTTGGATAAGGAGGTGCGAGAGTAAAGAGGTTCCCCCATTACCTCTATGGCCATCCCTTTACTATTTTCACGGACCACAAGCCCCTCTTGGGGATTCTTGTGGGTGACTGGCCTACCCCTCCTATCATATCCCCCCGGATGTCTATGTGGGCTGAATTCTTGGCAGCCCATTCCTACACCCTTGTCCACAAACTCGGCTGTCATATGGGTAATGCGGACGCTTTGAGCCGCTACCCCTTGCCCACTTTACTTGATGACCCTACCTCTACTAATTCTATTTGCCTCATCAAGAACCTTCATCTGCCGATGTCAGCCTCTGACATCGCGCAGGCCTCCCTCTCCGACCCTGTCCTCCCGGCTGTCATTGATGCCGTCCGCCGGGGCTGGCCTTCCAGCTCTGCGGAGGCTTCCCTACTTCCACCGTGACACTGAACTCTCTGTTCTCCAGTGCTGCCTGCTTTGGGGCACCCGTGTGGTCATCCTTGCCACCCTCCGCCGTGCTGTCCTTACCCGCCTCCATGAAGGGCACCGCGGCATAGTCCGCATGAAAAGCGTCGGACGGGGCTATGTCTGATGGCTCTCCATGGATGCGGACATCACGGCTTGGGTGCAAGCTTGCCCGGCTTGCCAGCAGGTGTGCCTGGCACCTCCCGCCGCACCGCACAGGGACTGGGACCTTCCCCAAGTCCCATGGAGCCGACTTTATGTCGACTTCCTGGGTCCTTTTGAGGATCTCACCCTCTTTATTGTTGTGGATGCCTGGTCCAAGTAGGTTGAGCTCTTTTCCATGAAGAGCACAACCTCTGGGGCCACCATCCAAGTGCTAGATTCCCTGTTTACGACCCATGGCCTTCCAGATGTGTTGGTTTCTGATAACGGGCCCCAGTTCACCTCCTCTGAATTTCAACCTTATCTCTCCAGCCTAGGAATTTGCCATGCTCTGGTGGCCCCGTTCCACCCTGCGGGGAAGGGCTTGGCGGAGCACGCTGTTCGCTCCACCAAGGAGGCCCTCAGTCGCATGGCTCCGCTGCCCTGGTCTACCCGGCTCTCCACCTACCTCCGTTCCCAACACACCACCCATTGCTCTTTGTAAATCCCCTGCTGAACTCCTCATGGGCTGGAAACTCTGCACCACCCTAGACCATCTGCACCCCGACTACACCCCTTCTGCTGACTTCCAACCTCCCCCCCTCGGACCTTTCTGGTGGGTGAGGGGGTGTTCACCCATAATTTTGCAGGCGACCTGAAGTGGCTGCCTGGAATCATTTCAGATGTAACCAGCCCCTGTTTCTACAGGGTCCTCCTCGGCGATGGGAGACATTGCCGGAGGCATCTAGACCAGCTCCGCCGGCAAGTTGCACAGGGTTCCATGGACCGTCCGGCCGTTCCAGAAACAACCGGCCCTACCAACGCTGCCTGCCGGCCCGACCAACAAAAAACCGCTAGCTCCGAGTCTGTGCAGCCCGCCACGTTCTCATTGGAACACTTACCATTACAAACTGGCGCTATGGCCAAGGTGGGCCCTCCAGCGTCAATCACGCGGCCAATCCAGTGGAGCAGAGACAATAGCGCTCCTCCTTCTTCGGCGGCGGCCACACCTTTACTGAGACGCTCACAGCGTGTGCGCAGACGCCCCGAGTACTTTCGCGACTACGCATGCTCAGTCCAGGGGAAAGGGGTGTTGTGTCCTGGCCAGCAGATGGTGCTGTGCAAGGCGCTTCTGATTGGCCAGGACGCACCTGCCAGCTGGTGGGAGAAATCGGGCTTTCCCATTAGTTCCCCGTCTGAAAGCTCCTGGTATAAATAGCTGTCAGACGGGGGTTTGTCTTGTCTTGCCTGTTCTAGTGTTTAATAAAAGGTTCCTGTTACAGTTAACTGGTCTCCTCAGTCTGTGTCCCTCAAAATATAAAAGCTTCTCCAGGTTCATAACTCTTTCTCTTTAAAACAGGCTTGGACTGGAACAACGGTGGACATCCACCGGTACCATATGAAGAAATCTGGACTGACAGATGAGGCAACAGACTACTGAGGTAACAGGAACAGCTTTTATTGAACAGAACCACTCGCAAAGGTAACTATGTACAATTCAGCACCCTGCTCTGCTTGATAGCTATTTATGCAGGAGCTGTCAAACAGAACAGCCAATAGTAACAGAGCAAAAAGCCTGCTTCCAACCTGGTCCGTCTTAGTCAGTAGGCACGAGCCTTTGATTGCCAGGCTGTCAGTCGTATGTTGAGAACTTAAGACCAGTCGCAAGTGGAGGACATTACACCATAAGAAACAAGAAACAGAAAGAAGATATCCAGAAAGGGAAAGTAACAATTTCTGGAAGAGTTCCCAACAAGAGGTCCTTTTCTGAGGCGCTGATTCTGGAAACATCCAATGGTGCCAAGCCTTGAAATCTTCCCCAAGATTTCAATGACATCCCTTGAATCTGCCTTCTCCCTTACATTTCAATAATAAGAAATCTACAGTGCAATTAAAATAACTCATTTTCAGGGCAATTCAATCCATCCCTATTCCAATGAAATATCTATTGAGTGTGATGAAACTTACTCCCAGATGAACACTACAAGTAGTCCTCATTTACTGACCCTATCTGGGACAGGCAAATTAGTCATTAAACAAAATGGACACTATATGAAACCAACAATGTGCTTATGATTTTTGTATAGCTTTCCTTTGTTATATAGTCCTGCAAAAATTGTGAATGTGGCATTCATCCTGATGTTACTTTTTATCATCATCGTAACTGCTAATAGTTGCTGTATAAGACAGTGGCTAAACAAGGATACCTCTAACTTTAATCATTCTCAGTAGAAGCAAGGTTATAAAATGACTGTAGTGCAAAGGCAATCTCTGTTTTGGTTTCCTATTATCACTTCTTCAGAAGAGATAGGACAAACATTTGTCTGAAATGGTATAGGGTTTCCTTCCTGAGCAGAGAGTTGGATTAGATGATATCCAAGGTCTCTTCCAACTCTATTATTCTCTATTTTTTTAAAACTGCCCATGGAGCCAATTCTAATATTTGTCTTATATAATTACTATAAAATCAAGTTTTAAAAAGTGAAGTATTAAATGAATGAAAAAAGATGAATGTCTCCAAATGTTGAAACTCAACTAAATAGGCCACCCTTAAAAAAGGAGAAAACATTATAAATATTGTGCTAAGCCAGTGGTTCTCAACCTTCCCAATGCCGTGACCCTTTAATACAGTTCCTCATGTTGTGGTGACCCCCAACTATAAAATTGGTGTTCCTAAGACCATCTAAAATATGTGTTTTCCAATGGTCTTAGGTGACCCCTGTGAAAGGGTCGTTCGACCCCCGAAGGGGTCCCAACCCACAGGGTGAGAACCACTGTCCTAGGCCATCTGTTATGTTGCCTTCCTTGTTTTGCTGAGAAATCATATACCTGTATGCGTCATTGCAAAGGAAAGCCAAGAAGATCTTTTGCAAAGTAGAGTTATTATATGTAGAGTATAAAACACACACAAAAATAAAATAGCATATAGTGTGATATAAAACCAATTGTTAAAACCAAACCTAACAAATGTTTGCTGTCTTCAGCTTCCTTGGCCAATCTGCATACTATACAGGAAAGAAGCAAAATATAGAAATAATATATTGTTAATATTGCTGCCAAATACTGCAATTAGTCTCTCTGGAACTCAGCATTTCAGAGATCTAGGATTGCAATGTAAAATTCTTTAATTGTAGTCACAGCAATCTAAATGAGATGGAGAGCCACTGATGTCTAGTCATGCCTAGAGGCATAAGGTGTAAAGCAGAATTAAATCCCAGGTTTTGTTTCTTGCCTCCTTCTCTCACAGAAGACTCCTAGCCACCATTTCCTCGGGTATTTTCCTCTTTCAGTAACACAATGTGATAGTTGTCAGCAAGACCACAAAGCAGCTGTGTGCTTTCCTAGTAGGTGTAAAGGTGGCCAAATAATCCTAGGAAAGGATGAAGTTTTTAAATTAATGTAATGTTTGGAGGCTGATTCTGAAGCACTGCACATGTCTAGCATTCCCCTGCCCCCCAACAACATTATCCACACAATCTCAAGGTGTAACATATTGTTAACTGTAACCCTTTTTTGATACAGCTGAGATGTTCCACTTTGATATTGTTTCATAGGGTGCATATGTTATGAGCATATCAGTGGTGGGATATGACTGGTACGTCCTGGTAAGGGTGTACCGGTGCCTGCTTGGAGCACCAGGTACCTTTCTGGTACAATGCTCCAGAGGGCCCACCTGCCCGCCCGCCCTCCTTACATGTATTTGAGCTGATTGGGGCATTTGCGCATGTGCACAGAGCATACGGCGCCTGCACGCCACACCGTTGAGCAGCTGGAGCATCGTGGGCGATGGGTATGCATGCGTGTGCTGCGCACACACGGCACGCATCCATGTGGCGGACGCCTGGCCCCGTTGCAGCGTACCAGTTGCAACAGGATCCAGAACCCACCACTGGAGCATATGTTATGATAGAATAATGTTCACTCATTGGCTACCACTGGAATTATTTTGCATCTGCATGAAATCATGCCTGTGTGATATCCAGGATTCTGAGGTATTTCTTACCTTATGAAAATTCTTATGACTGAAGAGCTGGTTCAGCAAATATTTATTGATTGCTGTGTTCTTGTGGGTTGATCCTTTTCACTTGTAACATACAGATTTCCACATGAAAAACCATTTGCTGTGAAAGAAAGTTGAGGACATAAAACAGCCGCATCACTCTGGTGCAACTTTGAACTTCATATGGAATTTCCAGTTTTTCAGGAAATATTGTAAGAATAAAGATCATTGCTTATATTCTTCAGCTTAACCTATTTATTTTCTTTCAAGCACTTGTAGAAAATCCTGCTTCTAAATAAACAAAAGAAAGCACTTCCTTGTGTGTGCTTTGGACATGAAGAAATAAATACTATTCCATCACAATAAAGCAGACCATTGTCAAGAGATGACAGAGCTAAACTCATTTCTCTGTAACCAAATAAGAGTCTAAAGTCAAAGGGTTTGGCTTGGCATGCTTTGGCATGCCATATCATGAATTGTGGCGAGCTGAAGGCAGAGATAGGATCATTTTAGGGTGGGATTTCAGAAGATTTAATGGGGAAATTGCTGCCTTAAATTTTTGATAGGCCTAAGGCATCCATTATACCAGATTAGAATTTCTATAATCAGGATGTAAAAATCTGGGTGACCACCATAGACAGAGATGCAGAAAACTTTAATACAGATTTCTGCAGTCCAAATATGGCAATCTTATTCTTAATCCCTATCTAAAAAGTGAAACCAAACAAAGTTAGATATTAATATCTACTACTCATTCAATAACTTTTATTCAATTGTCATTTGAAATAGAAACCTGATCTCTGGTAGAATATTATTTTCACCTGGTACGGGCATACTGGTGCCTACCAGGAGCACCGGGTACCATTCCAATATGATGCTCTGGAGGGCCCACCTGCCTGAGCTCCTTACCTGTATTTGAGCTCTTTGGTGCTCCAGCGCATGCACACAAAGTGTATGGTGACTGCGCAATGCTCCGCCGAGCAGCTGGAGCATCTCAGAGGTGTCATGGAGGTAAGGACGCATGTGTGCACTGCGCATGTGTGCATGTGGGGGACGCCGCGCCCCGTTGCACCGTACTGGTTGCAACGGCATCCCAAACCCACCACTGATTTTCACTGTTTATGTTCTTCATAACCAGGGCAAGTTTGACTTTTTCATCTTACAATCTGAAATTATACTTTTTCAAAATTAGTAAATACTTGAATAATTTTTACTATGTTTTGTTAAGTAGATTCCCAAATAATTAGAATAATAGATTCAGATTTAATTAACAACATTTATTATCAATATTGTTGTTATTAATGTTGCTATTAATGTTGCTGATCTACCTGTCTTGAATGACAGAGCTTTTCTAAATAATATGATGGCATATTTAGCACAACCTTTGCACTTGAACCTTCTGAGGATTGCAATACAGTATGACCACTGGGCAAGGCTGCCTTAGAAGCATCATGCTCAGCTGAACAAGTATTAGAGAAGCTTTTAACCATTGCCTGATATTTCATTAATCATATCAATCCAACTCATATTTCATATTTGTCTGAAATTCTTGGGGAAACTGTCAGAAAGGAGCTAGCCATATCAGATGTATATGAAGTTTCAAGACCTAGGGGTATTTCTCCAGGGAATACTATCTTTCCTAGCATATTGGAACTTGGAGTCAGACCTTTCCAGAGATTTTTCTGGAAAGCCTTAATTAATGCCTTCATACCATCTTGCCCTCTTGAAGTGAGAAATTCTGCAGTGTTACACTTTGGGACATGGAAATGCAACAATTGCATTTCTCTGTGCTGAGCTGACTGATGACAAGTACTCTAAGCCTAAACAGGGACAAATTTCCAGTAGTTTCCACATGACTAAACTAATACCTACTTCATTGATTCCAGGAAAGACATGTTTTTTGAAGACTTCTCATGCACAACAGAATGCAAGTAGTTCAAATCATTAATGAGATTCTTTTCAAAAGGAATAAATGGAAAAGAACACATTTTATATACATAAAACTAGTATAACATGAATAAATTACTATGCTAAAAATCTTCCCCATACCTGTAACTGTTGTGTGTGAAATGATATGTTGAAAAGCAAAAAAATAAAAATAAAATTACTTGGGTGGAAAATCTATGATCCTCCAATTACAGATGGATTCCAACCATATCACTTCCAGCCAGAATGACTATAGGTAGTTCTTGACTTTTGACCACAATTGGGAGCAAACTTTCCATCACTAAGAAAAATAGTTGCTAAGTGAGCTATATCTGATTTTATGACCTTTTTGCCATGGTCATTAAACAAAACACAGCAGTTATGGACCAAATCCAGTTTCCTTCATTGACTTTTCTTGTCAGAAGCCCACTGGGAAGGTTACAAATGAGGATTGTGTAACTCCAGGATTCGGTTGTAAAAAGATGCTGTTTGCCAAGCCCCCAAATTTTGATCATATGACTGCAGGGACACTGCAACGATTTTAAGTCTGAAGTCAGGGCATAAGTCATTTTTCAGCATTGTCATAACATTGATTAGTCACCAAACAAATCGCTGTAAGTAAGGACCTATAATAATAAAAGAACAACTTTGGGAATTTATCAACATTTGGAAATGTACAAGTTCCCCATCCTTAAACTAAACTCCTACTGTAGCACGAACTGCTGCAGTCTGCAAATTCAGAGGCAGATGTATTATTTGTGAATTTTATGAAAAACAGATACGGTATAATAGCTATTACATTTCTCCACTTTTTGTTCTGCTTTTAAAGCAATTGAAGGGGGATAAATGCTATGAATACAGTAGTAGTACTGTTATGAATACAGTAGGAAGAAATGGCAACTGAAAATGGTGCTGAGAAAAGCAGAACTGAAACCACAGTGAAGAACAAAGAATCGGCAAGTAGACTGGCTCTGCAAACCTCTCTGGACAAAGAGAAGATGGGAGATTGCCCACAAGTGCTTCCAACAGTTGCTTTTCATGAGGAGACCACAAGACAGTAGGCAGTACATCTGAGTACTGGGTGGTGAAGAAATAGCAATCTTGCTCAAATCATAATTAGCATCTAAAAGAACTCTAATGTTTGCATACTTCCTTTTCTAACTTCATGCACAAAATGCTTATTAATTACTTTTCAGCTGTTAGAAACCCTTGGATCCATATGTCTGAAAAGTTTGGGTCAGTCTGCCTTAATTAAAAGCTTAAGAACTTAATATTTTTTTAATAAATAGCAAAATGTTAATTAAGATTTTAGTTCTAGAAAGTTATAAACAGATTGGATTCAAATCAGATAAGTTTGAAATAACACCTTGGAATTAATTATAATGAATTCTTCCTGAGGGAAAGTTGATTTGTTTTGAATTGTTTCTATGAATAAGGAAAGCTCCTTGCCTTATCTCTTTTGTACAGTTAATAGAACAAGCATTTATTAATGGCAATTGCAACAACAACAAAAAGGCTGGTTAGAAATACAATCTCTGGGCATCTATGGGAATCAGTAATTGCTATAAATGCAGGGGATAAGATAATTCTTTTAAAACTTTCCCTGTGATTTCCTTTTTGCATCAATTGCACAAAAATGGAACATATTTTGAATGCTCTGAGATAGCCACAGGCAGCTTTGGATAATAAGCTTGCTGTTTGAATTAATTAATTTTATGATCCATGTGAATGATCGTAACTAAGCTGTCTTCCATAAATAATTGACAAAGGCATTCTTTTCATTAGGATGAGCATGGAAGCTGGCACATTGAATAATGTAAAACCTCAAACATAAGTCT